>NC_058081.1:703093204-703246205 GCF_014858855.1 Bufo gargarizans
CAGATTTGATATTCAGAGGTCTGGGAAAGCTGAGTGATACCGCAGAAACTTTATAGAAAATGTAAAATTATAATTTTATTTTAAAGGGGAAGTCTTCTTTTTATGCACCATTATGTTTTGTTTTGCTGGAATTTTCCAGGTCAGCAATAAGCAGAGGAAAGAGCAGCAGCGGCTGGAGAAGAAGAAACGGCAGGAGGAAAGACACCGGCAGAAGGTGCAGGAGCAGCGGAGCAATACCACAGACAATAACCGGCAGGAGGAGGATGCCTCCAGCGTGACCATTGTGAAGACGCTCTCTACTCTCAACATCTGATGCTCTTCCCTCCTGCTTATCATACCAGTTAGTTGCATCCACATCCAAAGAGACCTCTCATCCCCTCCCCCGGCGGTGCCTTGTCTCTGCTCTCCGGGCGATGGGCAGTGTTTGTGGTGCGTGATGGGAGCTGGCACCAAATCCGGTTATCTAGAGCATTGGTTAGACGACGCGAGGAACTACGAGTCCCAGCATGTGGTGCCAGGTGCTGGACTACTCGACTGACTGTAGGGGGAGCCAGGGAGTGAGTGATTCTGTTTTTAAATCTGAGAATTGAAGGATTTCTCCCAGGTTTACTGATCTATGCAAAACCTTCTTAAAGGGACAGTACACCACAGTCTGTCTGCTGTTCAGTAGAATGCAGTGTATTGTTTCCTGTTATCAACCGACCACACGCTGTTGACCTCAGAACATCAGTTTAGTCCACTTACAATGCTGAGTGACTGATGTTATGCTCCAGACACCCCCATATGCATCCCCCATATGCAATTAATATTTTTTTTTCCCCTTAAAATCTGTACTTCATAAATTTATATTCTGGATTTCTTTATTTGAAACACATTTCCTTAAAGACATTCCACCCGCTAACAGACGAGTAATTGAGGAATAAAACGGTTTCATTTGATATTTTTAATGATTCCAGTCATTCAAATTTACTCAATATATTGTATTTTTCTAAGACGCACTTTTTTCTTCCAAAAGTGAGGGGAAAAATGGCGGTGAATTTTACAGTCTGAATGCTAATGACCGCTTCCACTATGCTGGAGGTGAACGCTGCCCTCCCTGTTCTTCTTCCGGGCACTGCTCTGCACCGCGTCCTGAGGGTCTGATGTGAGGCTGGTTGAGCTTGGACATCTGATCTGGGATCTGATGAAAAAATATATTTCCATCCCTCAGGACAGCACAACATGGAGTATGTTCCCCTTTGACCTTCTTGGGACAGAAAGCAGAGAGGTTAAAAGGTCCCTTCCACCTCCACCCACCAGTGTTCTTCCTGTCCCTACGGGGATAGGGAGCAGAGAGAGTCCTGCTCAGAGATGTAGCTTGAAGAAAGATTAGGAATGGCTGAGGCTGGGTTGGGGGTTATGCCTCTCCTCTCAGCCTCTGGTGGTCTAGGCTAGCACCTCTCTGGGAAGGGGTTCCCTAGCTCTTCCCCGGTACCTTAGAGGGCTGGAGCCCCTTCTGTGAAAGAGCTGGTACAGCATGCGTCGCCGCGGTATCGGGGAAGCTGTTGCCGCTTCTCCTGTGGGAGCGCTGGGCTCGGCTGCAGCTCCTACGCTCCTCTAGATGCGCTTCCCGATGTGTGAGCCGGAAGAAGATCTTCTTCCGGCGCACATTATTGCATACTGTAGGCCTTGGTATTCGGAGGCCTTGCATGGGGGACGACTCTTCCTTGGAATGAGTCCCCCAGGAAAAGGAAGCAGGAGCAGTGCGGGGGTGGACCAAATGGGGTAAGTCCACTTACAGGTCCTTCTAAAAAAAATTGCATATTGTGATAAAGTTCATTATTTTCTGTAATGTACTGATAAACATTAGACTTTCATATATTTTAGATTCATTACACACAACTGAAGTAGTTCAAGCCTTTTATTGTTTTAATATTGATGATTTTGGCATACAGCTCATGAAAACCCCAAATTCCTATCTTAAAAAATTAGCATATCATGAAAAGGTTCTCTAAACGAGCCATTAACCTAATCATCTGAATCAACTAATTAACTCTAAACACCTGCAAAAGATTCCTGAGGCTTTTAAAAACTCCCAGCCTGGTTCATTACTCCAAACCGCAATCATGGGTAAGACTGCCGACCTGACTGCTGTCCAGAAGGCCATCATTGACACCCTCAAGCAAGAGGGTGAGACACAGAAAGAAATTTCTGAAGGAATAGGCTGTTCCCAGAGTGCTGTATCAAGGCCCCTCAGTGGGAAGTCTGTGGGAAGGAAAAAGTGTGGCAGAAAACGCTGCACAACAAGAAGAGGTGACCGGACCCTGAGGAAGATTGTGGAGAAGGACCGATTCCAGACCTTGGGGGACCTGCGGAAGCAGTGGACCGAGTCTGGAGTAGAAACATCCAGAGCCACCGTGTACAGGCGTGTGCAGGAAATGGGCTACAGGTGCCGCATTCCCCAGGTCAAGCCACTTTTGAACCAGAAACAGCGGCAAAAGCACCTGACCTGGGCCACAGAGAAGCAGCACTGGACTGTTGCATGTCATTCGGAAATCAAGGTGCCAGAGTCTGGAGGAAGACTGGGGAGAGGGAAATGCCAAAATGCCTGAAGTCCAGTGTCAAGTACCCACAGTCAGTGATGGTCTGGGGTGCCATGTCAGCTGCTGGTGTTGGTCCACTGTGTTTTATCAAGGGCAGGGTCAATGCAGCCGCTATCAGGAGATTTTGGAGCACTTCATGCTTCCATCTGCTGAAAAGCTTTATGGAGATGAAGATGTCATTTTTCAGCACGACCTGGCACCTGCTCACAGTGCCAACACCACTGGTAACTGGTTTACTGACCATGGTATTACTGTGCTCAATTGGCCTGCCAACTCTCCTGACCTGAACCCCATAGAGAATCTGTGGGATATTGGGAAGAGAAAGTTGAGAGACGCAAGACCCAACACTCTGGATGAGCTTAAGGCCGCTATCGAAGCATCCTGGGCCTCCATAACACCTCAGCAGTGCCACAGGCTGATTGCCTCCATGCCACGCCGCATTGAAGCCTCCTGGGCCTCCATAACACCTCAGCAGTGCCACAGGCTGATTGCCTCCATGCCACGCCGCATTGAAGCAGTCATTTCTGCAAAAGGATTCCCGACCAAGTATTGAGTGCAGAACTGAACATAATTATTTGAAGGTTGACTTTTTTTTGTATTAAAAACACTTTTCTCTTTCAGAAGTCAAGGTATTTCGAGTTACTCTTTTTGTATTTCTCAACGTAGAATCGCTTATTCAGCCTGATTTTGTGGTAATTGTCTTCTTTGGTCCACATCGTTGTGGCTCAGGGAGAAATGTTGTTCTCTAAATCCATTTGTATACTATATTATATGTCTCATGTGATTCTGGAAATGGAGATGTCTTTCGCATACAATGTCATGGCGGCTGTTTGTCTGACTTGTTTTTCTATACAATAAAAATAGATTCAACACTAAAAACACTTTTCTTTTATTGGTCGGATGAAATATGCAATTTTTTTGAGATAGGAAATTGGGGTTTTCATGAGCTGTATGCCAAAATCATCAATATTAAAACAATAAAAGGCTTGAACTACTTCAGTTGGTGTGTAATGAATCTAAAATATATGAAAGTCTAATGTTTATCAGTACATTACAGAAAATAATGAACTTTATCACAATATGCTAATTTTTTTTAGAAGGACCTGTATGTATGTTGGCTGAGGTGGTCAGTTGTACATCATGGAGGTCCAGGTATCTGGAAAGCAGGAGGCCGGTACAGATGTAAGTTACACTCCCTGCCCTGTTTGTCCAGCAAGATAGAGCGGACTATAGGAATCTGTCTCTCTCTCTCTTCCCCCTTCGGCTGAGTAAGAGAGAGAGGACGCAGGTCCCACCTGATACACAAAGGAAAACTGGGCAATGTGCGACCTGTCCTAAAAGGCTGCTGGGGGAAGCTTAGATCCGCTGTTCCTTAAGTTCAGCAGGATCGCCCCTCAGTGCACCTAAAGCAGTCAGCAGCTAGAAGGGGGCCTTTTCTCCTCTTCTTACCAACGCTCCGTATGCAAGTGTTGGCAGAAGCTGCATGACATTATTGGCGCTTGCTTTGGCAGCACATACTCCCAATTGGTAAGTAAACTATTTGTCAGGTAAGTAAACCAGGCTTGTGTTTAACCAGCTGGATTACCTCACCAGTTCTAATTACCTTTTTGAGAATCTGTGTGCGGATCTGAATGTGATCTCGGCGATAATAGAATCACCTGTTTTTTGTTTTAATGAGGACTGAACTGGATTTAAAATTTCAGGCTGCATTCAATTGACAAGGTCGCCGTCTTAAATCTTTCAGGTTTAGCAACCTGGCTTAATTATGTCTGACTTGTTCCCTTATCTAGGAGAAATATATACTAGCCTGACGTGCCGCCTTTTGGCCTTGGTGCCTGGAGTGCCGCCTCAGAGCTTCTGTGCCTAGCTTGTTGTTTCTGTGCCTCGGTGCCTGGCCTGCCGCCGCTTGCCTCGGTGCCTGGCCTGCCGCCGCTTGCCTCCTACTGGCGCCCTGACACATAAAAGTAACTAGGTAGGTGGCAGGAGTTAAGTTAAAGTTATAGGGGTCCTAAACTCAGGGCAACAGAAAGATTAGAGAAAGCCTTGGGGAGATGATAGGTAGTTGAATCTATGCACTCTATAATTTGGGGAGTGGAGTCGCCTACAGTGCCTATTCACCATCTACAGTTTAGCGCAAAGCTGTATTAGGAGCCACATTCCTCCATGGACAATATTAATAGAAATGGGATTTATTCAAGGAGTACAAGACACATATTTGTACCGGCCATGTGATTGATAGGGTATAGTATACTCTACACCTGGAGATAGTATAGAGTCAGCCTGAAGTTTTAAGGAACAACTTATGCCCAACTAAACTTTCTCTGTTATTCTATCTAATTGCACCTAAGGGTGCTGATGTCAAGAACATTAGGGACCCTGCCTTTATTGTACCTAATACCCATAACCTCAAGGGCACCTCCATCGGCCTCCAGGAAGGAGACTCCCCTCACTGCAGGCCAACCCAGGGAGCTACAAAACGGCAATGGAGACTGTGCATTCCTCTGTCCACATTCACATTACAGCCGCGCTCACACAGATAAGCTGCGGCTATGTACGCTGCACGGGTCCTGTAACCTTTCGCCTCTCCTCAGTCCCTGTGTCTCCGGGCTAGGGCCAAGTAAAGAGCTTGTGAAACCCTTAAAGGGAACCTGTCACCGGGATTTTGTGTATAGAGCTGAGGACGTGGGTTGCTAGATGGCCGCTAGCACATCCGCAATACCCAGTCCCCATAGCTCTGTGTGCTTTTATTGTGTAAAAAAAAAAACTGATTTGATATATATATGCAAATTAACCTGAGATGAGTCCTGTCCCTGACTCATCTCAGGTTAATTTGCATATGTATCAAATCTGGTTTTTTTTTACACAATAAAAGCACACAGAGCTATGGGGACTGTATTGCGGATGTGCTAGCGGCCATCTAGCAACCCACGTCCTCACCTCTATACACAAAATCCCGGTGACAGGTTCCCTTTAAGACTGCCTCTGACCCTGAAGCTATGCGGGCAGGTGGGTTCTCGGTTGGTCTGGTTTCATTGGGAGGGTTCTTTCTTCTCCTTGAGTTCATACCAACACCTCCTGGTTCGGGATCCCAAGCTTGTCCTGGACCGGTAGGAAATTAATGGTACAGTTTCTGAAATATCTGAGATATGCCCCCCCCCCCCCCCCCCATTGGCAATCTGCACTTTTATTCTGACAAAAGGGTTAGGTTAAGAAATTGGCATGGGGCGGGGGGGGGGGGGGGGGGGTGCATTTCGGTTTTTGCTTCAGGCAACAGCAGAAAAAGTTAGGTGCACCCCTGGTCGTAGTTGCAAAAAATCACATTGTGACACCTTTGACAAAAATTACATAAAATGTTGAGAGACCTTGCCACGTGATATGTCGTGTGATACTGTGCTCGGCTGGGGCTACACGGCGACGTGTGTCCCATGACATTTTTTATAATGATAGTCAACGGTGTTGCCCTGTGACACGACAGTCGCAAAAAATGTCATCCATGTTGGATTTTTGTGTGACTGTGATGTCACAGTTGCAGTGCGACACAATTGACTATCATTACAATAAATGTTGCACAACAGAAGTTGCAGTGTCGTTGTACCCTTTTTGTCGTCTGACACATGTTGCCATGTAGCCCTAGCCTAAGCTTATCATGTGTGATACTGCCTGCAGAGCTGCTGTATCCAAGCCTATCTTGTGTGATACTGTCTGCTGAGCTGCTGTATCTAAGCTCATCATGTGTGAAACCATCTCCTGAGCTCGTGTATCTAAGCTTATTATATCTGCTACTATCTACTAGCCAGTGTATTTAAGCCTTGCTTGTATGATATACTCTGCTCAGCCGCTCTATCTAATCCTATCATGTTGTTTTTTCTGGCCGGTGCATCTCAGCCAGTCATGTGTGATACAACCTGCTGCACCATGTATCTCGCCCTGTCATGTGTGATACCGCCTGCTGCACCATGTATCTCGCCCTGTCATGTGTGATACCGCCTGCTGCACCATGTATCTCGCTCTGTCATGTGTGATACCGTCTGCTGCACCATGTATCTCGCCCTGTCATGTGTGATACTGTCTGCTGAGCCATGTATCTCACCCTGTCATGTGTGATACCGTCTGCTGAGCCATGTATCTCACCCTGTCATGTGTGATACCGTCTGCTGAGCCATGTATCTCGCCCTGTCATGTGTGATACCGTCTGCTGAGCCACGTACCTCACCCTGTCATGTGTGATACCGTCTGCTGAGCCACGTACCTCACCCTGTCATGTGTGATACCGTCTGCTGAGCCATGTATCTCGCCCTGTCATGTGTGATACCGTCTGCTGAGCCATGTATCTCGCCCTGTCATGTGTGATACCGTCTGCTGAGCCATGTATCTCGCCCTGTCATGTGTGATACCGTCTGCTGAGCCATGTATCTCACCCTGTCATGTGTGATACCGTCTGCTGAGCCATGTATCTCGCCCTGTCATGTGTGATACCGTCTGCTGAGCCATGTATCTCGCCCTGTCATGTGTGATACCGTCTGCTGAGCCACGTACCTCACCCTGTCATGTGTGATACCGTCTGCTGAGCCACGTACCTCACCCTGTCATGTGTGATACCGTCTGCTGAGCCATGTATCTCGCCCTGTCATGTGTGATACCGTCTGCTGAGCCATGTATCTCGCCCTGTCATGTGTGATACCGTCTGCTGAGCCATGTATCTCACCCTGTCATGTGTGATACCGTCTGCTGAGCCATGTATCTCACCCTGTCATGTGTGATACCGTCTGCTGAGCCACGTATCTCGCCCTGTCATGTGTGATACCGTCTGCTGAGCCACGTACCTCACCCTGTCATGTGTGATACCGTCTGCTGAGCCACGTACCTCACCCTGTCATGTGTGATACCGTCTGCTGAGCCACGTACCTCACCCTGTCATGTGTGATACCGTCTGCTGAGCCATGTATCTCGCCCTGTCATGTGTGATACCGTCTGCTGAGCCATGTATCTCGCCCTGTCGTGTGTGATACCGTCTGCTGAGCCATGTATCTCGCCCTGTCGTGTGTGATACCGTCTGCTGAGCCATGTATCTCGCCCTGTCGTGTGTGATACCGTCTGCTGAGCTGTACCATATTAGATCATACATATTGACCAGGATGCGGGTATCACTATATAGCTTCCTCTTTACTCCCTGAGATTAATTTCCTCCTGATTTGCCTTCTAAAGTAAACAACCCCTGTGTGATCTGCCGCCACCTGCGGCTGCGCTGTGAAGACTCCAGGATGTGGAAAATATTCACAAAGTCAACACTGGGGTTTACTTGGTAACTTGATAACAACGTGGCCAACAGCAGCAGCCGCCTGTACAGATCCTCCCATCATATACCATATGTTACACAGAGGGAAGGCTGCAGCCGCCGTCTCTGTGCTCAGTACCTTTCAGTTGTCAGACATCACCAGGCATCCTGTATGAGATATAAAGGCTCATATAGACACCGCTGTACTCTGTATGGCCTGTAGGTCACCGCTATGGCCCAGGGCGCTGTCTGGCAACCCAGCTCCTATGCTCCTTTTCCTAAACTTTCAGTTTCTGGTAGAATAAGATGATGAATGACTAAAGCCGGAGAATACAAGGTGTGATATGTCGCTGACAACTCTCATCGGCGATGAAACTCACCGGTCAATCTCGTCTACTGGCCAACCCCACCCTCCGAGCCCACAATAGCATCCGTAGAAGGCGTAGGACTGCAGAGGAGGCCTATCGGTCAAGTATTCCACCATCTGTCCAAACTCTAGGATACCGGCTTCTGTTCCCACCATCATCACGACTAGACATGAGAGAGAGAGAGATAGCGGGGTCAGACCCAGACAACAAAGGCCTAGAGAGCTGGCTGACAACCACTTTTAGAGCAGTAACAGAGGCCATATTGTTTGTCAACTAACTTTCCCAGATTTCTGAATAGCATATTCAAGCCGTTCGCCCTCATACTGTGAAGGAGATCACTGCATGTAAACACAGCAGTCTCCTTCACTGTACGAGCAGCCGACTGTTGGGAAGGAACGTGTAATCGTCCCATGTAACTCCATCTATAGATTTAGGAATCGTGTGTCGGCTGCAACTCCTTGGCCAAAAGCGGCTTCCCTGACCCAAAATGACTATCCTAGTTATTGACGATACAGCCAGTCTTTAACTGATCGAGCGGCTATTGCAGTGTACTTACATGATGATGTCATGATGCAATAGCACCGCGATCAGATACAAATGGACTGTATCATCAATAACTATGCTGCAGTGAGGTCAGGGAAGCTGTGGTCGGCACACGGCTTATTTCTTGGGCCAATCCTGGTCGTGTGCATGAGCCTACCTGGCACTTTGTTATCATATTGCCAGGATATGGCCCCAAAGTCTGATGGGTACGGGTCCCACCTCTGGGGCTCGCACTTATCTTTAAATGGGGCCCCTAAAGTGAATGAGCGCACACTGCGCAAGCGTGGCCACTCTCCATTCACTTTTATGGGAGTGCCAAATATAGCTGAGCATCGGTTTGGCTATTTCCGGAACTCCCATATAGGTGAATGAAGAGGTGGCCGCGCTTGCCCAGTGTGCTCTCTGTTTACGTTAGTTCTGGAAATTTAGGAATTCCCATAGAAGCGAATGGAGGGCATCCTGGCGATATGCCACCAAAGTGGGAGATGGGCCAGTCCCTTTAATTGGAGTATGATTATGTCAAGGTGAAATACTACGACCAAAGGACCAGAAAACGGAAGGACAAAATGACAAGTCTCTGGGGATCATAATATGTGAAGGTGATAAGGATCATGTGGAGATTGATGTAGATAATGTACATAAGGGCTCATAGAACATGTTCTATTGTTTTGCGGTGCGGAAGTACGGAGAGATTCCATGCCTCCGTTCCGCACCTCACCTTCTGGATTGTAGACCCATTCATGTGAATAGGTCTGCATCCGTGATGCGATGCAAAAACGTCCGTGGCCCGTATATCGTTATCTTACTGTTTCCATAGACTCATAGCTGTGGTTCCCCTGATCAAAACATTGTTTTTCTTTTGTTGATCTGAAGCTCCATTCCCGAGTTATGATACTTTGTCTTAATTAGTGTTGAGCGAATAGAAGTAAAATGAATTGACTTCAATCCAAATTTCAGGAAAAATTTAATTCGTCACAAAGCCGAATTTCCTCGCACTTCATGGTAACAAATACATATTTTCTGATGTGGCAATAAAAAACTAAAAAATACGTACTCACCTCATCCATTTGCTCATGGAGAGGCCGTTGCAGCCATCTTCATTAAAGAAAACGCTCCAAATCAGTAATGACATCATCGCCTCCCCCCAGAGTGAGGAGATAGTGACATCATCACATCAACGCGCGTGAGATTATGAGCGTTTTATTCAATCAAGATGGCCACAACGGCCTCTGCACGAGCAAGTAGATTACATGAGTATGTATTGTTTTTTTTTTATTAACCCCTAAAGGCTTTAATGTGACTGTCAGATGCCGCAATCAGTGTTGAATGAGGCATCTAAGGGGTTCAAAGACTGGGGGGGGGGGGGCAGCGTGAGCGCAATGAGGGTGTCACCATTGCTCTGATTAAAACCGTTGCTCTTGTTGCACCCAAGCTCCACTTATTTCTGGGGCCAGCCCCTCTGTGGCTGCTTTTAATGACAGGGACAGACAGTGGCAGAGCAACGAAAGAGGGGCTGACTACAAAACGGAGTGGAGCTTGGGTGCAACAAGAGCAACTAAGGTGAACCACAGAGACGTGTCTATGCAAACAGTAAGATAAGGAAGTTTCTGGTGACAGATTTATTTTAAATGTGAACAACAGAACATTCTAAATAAAGTTTCCTTTACCATGGATACACACTAGGGTTGCCAGACGTCCAGTTTTCATACTTCTGGTCCCTTGTCCGGCGCAAGGCCAGGACAGAGGGACAGAAGTCCTCCTTTTTTGTGGTTAAGCTGACAGCCGGTGGCCTCCGGCTCAGACATGGTCACTTTAAGTATTCCTGACAGGAGGCAGGGCCTGGCAGCGAGTACAGATCACAGTACGCTGTATTGTGATGTCATCAGCACTGCAGCTGCTGCACGCAGCACCAGCCAATTCTGTTTTTTTACAGGCGGGAACAGAGGAGCGCGGGACGTGGAGAGACCGCGGGTGCCGCCACTGCCACACTGCCCACTTGCCCAGTCTCTATCTACAAAGTCTGTACAGACTACAGTACAGTGTACACACACTCAGACACTCACCCGGCTGCTGAAACCACCCTTGCTAGCCAGCCAGGTCCAGGCACTCAGCCAGCCTCCCTGGACTCAGCCTGCCGCCAGCCCACACTAAGCCCAGCCTGCCGCCAGCCCACACTGAGCCCAGCCTCCCTCCAGCCCACAACCCAGCCTGCCGCCGGCCCACACTGAGCCCAACCTGCCGCCGGCCCACACTGAGCCCAACCTGCCGCCGGCCCACACTGAGCCCAACCTGCCGCCGGCCCACACTGAGCCCAACCTGCCTGGTACCAGAAGATGTATAACTTATACCAGCTGTACATATATAATTATATACAGGAGATACCCAGGTTATACCAGCATGCTCCATATCACTATATACAAGAAGATGTATAACTTACACCAGCTGTACATATATAATTATATACAGGAGATACCCAGGTTATACCAGCATGCTCCATATCACTATATACAAGAAGATGTATAACTTACACCAGCTGTACATATATAATTATATACAGGAGATGCCCAGGTTATACCAGCATTGTCCATATCACTATATACAGAATATGTATAACTTATACCAGCTGTACATATATAACTATATACAGGGGATGCCCAGGTTATACCAGCATGGTCCATACCACTATATACAAGAGGATGTATAACTTATACCAGCTGTATATATATAATTATATACAGGAGATGCCCAGGTTATACCAGCATGGCCCATATCACTATATACAGCTGGTATAAGTTATACATCTTCTTGTATATAGTGATATGGAGCATGCTGGTATAACCTGGGCATCCCCTGTATATAATTATATATGTACAGCTGGTATAAGTTATACATCTTCTTGTATATAGTGATATGGACCATGCTGGTATAACCTGGGCATCTCCTGTGTATAATTATATATATGTACAGCTGGTATAAGTTATACATCTTCTTGTATATAGTGATATGGAGCATGCCGGTATAACCTGGGCATCCCCTGTATATAATTATATATGTACAGCTGGTAAAGGTTATACATCTTCTTGTATATAGTGATGTGGAGCATGCTGGTATAACCTGGGCATCTCCTGTATATAATTATATATGTACAGCTGGTATAAGTTACACATCTTCTTGTATATAGTGATATGGAGCATGCCGGTATAACCTGGGCATCTCCTGTATATAATTATATATGTACAGCTGGTATAAGTTATACATCGTCTTGTATATAGTGATATGGACCATGCTGGTATAACCTGGGCATCTCCTGTGTATAATTATATATATGTACAGCTGGTATAAGTTATACATCTTCTTGTATATAGTGATATGGAGCATGCCGGTATAACCTGGGCATCTCCTGTATATAATTATATATGTACAGCTGGTATAAGTTATACATCGTCTTGTATATAGTGATATGGACCATGCTGGTATAACCTGGGCATCTCCTGTATATAATTATATATGTACAGCTGGTATAAGTTATACATCTTCTTGTATATAGTGATATGGACCATGCTGGTATAACCTGGGCATCTCCTGTATATAATTATATATGTACAGCTGGTATAAGTTATACATCTTCTTGTATATAGTGATATGGAGCATGCTGGTATAACCTGGGTATCTCCTGTATATAATTGTATATGTACAGCTGGTATAAGTTATACATCGTCTTGTATATAGTGATATGGAGCATGCTGGTATAACCTGGGCATCTCCTGTATATAATTATATATGTACAGCTGGTATAAGTTATACATCGTCTTGTATATAGTGATATGGAGCATGCTGGTAGAATGTTTACATTCTGTTCACAATAGTATCTGTATAATGTAGTATTGTGCATGCTGTAGTATTGAACTATTGTGCTCCACTGTCCCCGGTATGATGTCCTCCTTTTTGGGGTTCTGCAAGTGGCCACCCTACTACACACGCTAGTTTCATTAATCAAGCCAGGCCCTGTTGCCCATAGTAACCAATCACAGAGCGGTTTCCATTTTTTCAGAGCAGTTTAACAAAATGACAGCTGAACTCTGATTGGTTCCTTAGGGCAATCTGTTCTCTGCAAATAACTTTATTTATAGTGCCATACAAAATGATTGCCGAGGGCATGTATTCTTTTCAATTAACTTTATTAATAGTGCCATACAGAATCCCTCTACCCCACTACCACATGGCTGTACTCACAGGTTCCTAGGAGGGCGAGCAGGGCAGACGCCATACTGCACCAGTCACTGTTGCAACAGATAGAAGGAGGCTGCAGGACAATTTCTGTGAGAATGGGAAATAAACTAAAATGATGGTGATGTGCATTGTTACTAAAGGGCAAAGCAGTATACCAAAGCACGGTCAGTCAACAGCAGTGTCAGTATTACAGGAATGTCAGTCAATAGCAGTGTCCGTATTATAGGAATATCAGTCAACAGCAGTGTCCGTATTACAGGACTGTCAGTCAATAGCAGGGGCAGTATTATAGGAATATCAGTCAACACCAGGGGCAGTATTATAAGAATGTCAGTCAACACCAGGGTGTAATGACCGGCGTCACACACAGGGAGGAAAACAGGGAAAGCCCTGCCCAAGGGAGAGGGAAAGGTGGTGACCCCTAACTCACCTTGCGTCTGGCACCTGACTGCCCTGACGTCCCTAGACGGGTTCCTCACCCGTGCGGCGATCACGTGCCTAAACCCTGGCTTTCCCTGAAATGAGCCCTGGATAGTGAACGGGCCGGTGGGATCACTAGTCCGCACCACTGCACTAAGAGGGAAACACCAGGGAGAGGACAGACAAATACAAACAAACACAAACACCCAGGTGGGCGACCACAGCAGACCACAAAGGTCCAACAGGGATCTGGAGGGAAACGTTCTGGACCAACAACCAGAGAACGCAGCAACACAGCTCCAGTGGGTCAGTATAGAAGTCCAGGCAGGAAGCTCTATATCTGGCAACCAGAGAAGTGTGAGAGAGGAATATAAGGAGGTTTGGGAGTGCTGGACAAGGAACAGCTGAGGAGAAGGACTACGGATCCCTGAGTGAGCCAAAAGGGTTTGCAAAGCAAACCCAGAAAGCTACTATAAGGAAAACAGCCCTATCTTAAATAGAGCGTGCAGCCAACCGCTGCGACTTCCTGACCCCGGGTATAATGGAGTCAGGCGTGGTTCTCGATACCCTCGTGACAGTACCCCCCTCTCTACGAGGGGCCTCCGGACACTCAGGACCAGGTCTCTCAGGATGAGAGGCATGAAAAACCCGAACTAACCTGTCGGCATTTACCTCAGACGCAGGAACCCACATTCTTTCCTCGGGACCGTAACCTCTCCAATGCACCAGATATTGAAGAGAGCGGCGGACCCGACGAGAATTAACAATTTTGGATATCTGAAATTCTAGATTACCATCCACGACAACAGGAGGGGGTGGCAGCGGTGATGGTTCTAGAGGTGGAACATATTTTTTGAGTAACGACTTATGAAAAACATTATGAATTTTAAAAGTCTGAGGTAACTCCAGGCGAAAAGCCACGGGGTTGATGATGGCTACAATTTTGTAAGGGCCAATAAACCTAGGACCCAGTTTCCAAGAGGGAACCTTCAATTTAATATTCCTAGTAGACAACCACACATAGTCATTCACTCCTAGGTCCGGACCTGGCGACCGTCTCTTATCAGCCATGCATTTGTATTTACCTCCCATATTTTTCAAGTTAGCTTGCACCTTCTGCCATACCGATGAAAGAGATGACGAAAAACGTTCCTCTTCGGGAACCCCAGAAGACCCCCCCTCTTTGAAAGTACAGAATTGGGGATGAAAACCATATGCACCAAGAAATGGTGACTTGCCAGTGGATTCCTGACGGCGATTATTTATGGCAAACTCAGCTAACGGTAAATATGATGACCACAACTCTTGGTTTTCAGATACAAAACATCTTAGATATGTCTCAAGGTTTTGGTTGGTACGCTCAGTCTGTCCATTCGACTGAGGATGGAAAGCTGAGGAAAAGGACAAGTGTACCCCCAAACGGGAACAAAAAGCTTTCCAAAATTTAGAAATAAACTGGGTACCCCGATCCGAAACAACATCGGAGGGGACCCCGTGAAGCTTCACGATTTCACTGACGAATACCTGAGCAAGAGTCTTAGCATTAGGTAGTGCGGGTAACGCAATGAAGTGTACCATTTTGCTAAACCTGTCCACTACTACCAAAATAACTGTTTTACCCGCAGACAAAGGTAAGTCAGTGATAAAATCCATTGACAGATGTGTCCACTGGTCTATTGGGAATGACGAGTGGTAATAGAGACCCTGCAGGACGTGTATGTGAAACTTTTGCGCGCGCACAGGTAGAACAAGAAGACACAAAATCTAATACATCCTGACGCAACCTTGGCCACCAAAAACGACGAGACAATAGCTTCCAAGGTTGCTTTACTACCCGGGTGCCCAGCAAGTGCTGAATTATGATGTTCCTTTAATAATTCGAAACGTAGGTTCAACGGTACAAACAATTTCTCTGAGGGGCAAGAGACCGGGGCGTCCCCCTGGGCCTCTAGCACCTTCCCCTCCAAAACAGAGTGTACCGCAGAGACAACCACTCCTCTTTGTAGAATGGGCACCGGATCACTCACTAGTACCCCCTCCAGGGAAACAACTGAGACTAGTGCATCAGCCTTGGTGTTCTTTGCCCCAGGACGATAGGTAATCACAAAGTTAAACCTGGTAAAAAATAGCGACCACCTAGCCTGTCTAGGGGTGAGACGCTTAGCTGATTCGAGGTACAGGAGATTTTTGTGGTCCGTAATCACAGTGACGGGGTGGACTGCCCCCTCTAAGAAGTGACGCCACTCCTCAAACGCAAGTTTAATAGCTAATAGTTCCCTATTGCCAATATCGTAGTTCTTTTCTGCTGCAGATAGTTTTTTAGAAAAGAAAGCACAAGGACGCCATTTGCCAGGAGACGGACCCTGAGACAGTACAGCCCCCACTCCCACCTCTGACGCATCGACTTCAACAATAAAAGGCTGAGAGACATCAGGTTGGACTAGTACAGGTGCTGAGGTAAACCTCTCTTTTAGAGAGGAAAAAGCAACTTTAGCGGCGTCAGACCATTTAGAAAAATCAGTCCCCTTCCTAGTCATGTCAGTAAGGGGTTTTACAATAAGTGAATAATCTTTAATGAATTTCCTATAGAAATTCGCGAAGCCCAAGAACCGTTGTAGTGCTTTGAGGTTCTCAGGAAGATCCCAATCTAAAATTGCCTGGACCTTCCTAGGATCCATACGGAAACCTGACGCAGATAAAAAATAACCCAGGAATTGTATCTCCTGAACGGCGAAGACACATTTTTCAATCTTAGCATATAATTCATTCGTCCGTAGGACCTGCAGTACTTGTCTGACATGCACCTCATGTGTTTTCAGATCAGACGAATAAATTAAAATATCATCTAGGTATATTACCACAAACCTGCCGATTAGATGACTAAAAATGTCATTAACGAAATGTTGAAAGACGGCAGGAGCATTGGTCAGACCGAAAGGCATAACTAGATTTTCATAATGCCCCTCAGGTGTGTTAAACGCTGTCTTCCACTCATCCCCCTCCTTAATACGAATCAGATTGTAGGCCCCCCTAAGATCAAGTTTGGAGAACCACCTAGCACCCGCAATCTGATTAAACAGGTCAGGAATGAGAGGAAGAGGGTATGGGTCTCGGATGGTTATCCGATTTAATTCGCGAAAATCTAAGCAAGGACGCAGGCCCCCATCTTTCTTTTTAACGAAGAAAAACCCTGCAGCCACGGGTGAAGAAGAGGGTCTGATGTGTCCCTTAGCCAAGCTCTCGGAGATATAATCTTTCATGGCTTGTCTCTCTGGACCCGAAAGATTATATAACCTGGTCTTGGGTAATTTTGCGCCGGGAATAAGGTTAACCGGGCAATCATAAGGACGATGAGGTGGTAACTTCTGACAACCCTTTTCAGAAAAAACATCCTCAAAATCCGAAATAAATGTAGGTAGGGTAGTTATGGAGGCGACTAAGCAATTGCTATTTAAGCAATTTTCTCTGCACTGCTCACTCCACTCCAATATCTCCCTGGCCTGCCAATCCACCACTGGATTGTGCGCTACCAACCAGGGAAGGCCCAGCACCACCGGAGTGGGAAGCCCCTCCAGAACATAACCTGAAAGCATCTCATTATGGTGGTCCCCTACCCGAAGGTGTAAATTATGAACGATGTGGGTGAGGTTTCTCTGAGACAGGGGAGCAGAATCAATAGCGAATATGGGAATGGGTCTCTGTAACGTACAGAGAGACAAACCCAAAGAGCGGGCAAAATTGGCATCTATCAAATTTACCCCTGCTCCACTGTCTAGAAAGAAAACAGTCTCTGTCTTATCACCAAAAACAATAACCGCTGGCAACACAAATTGCGATGTACGTATGGAGGAGACGTATACCCCCCGGCTGACATCCTCCACACAGCCTGGGGTTAGTAGTTTTTCCGACGGTCTTTTGTTTCTGAGGAAAGAAGGACAGACATTAATGAAATGACCCCTCTCCCCACAAAAAAAACAAACCCCACGCCTACGGCGAGCCTCAGGAGGACGGACCTGACTGAGTAGTTCCTCCTAGCTGCATAGGCTCGTCTAAGTCCGTACAGACTAACTGCTGCTTGGGAGGGGTTACCAATTTCTCCGGTTCTTTCAACCTGTCCCTAAGGCGTCTCTCTATACGGATAGAAAGGGACATAACCGCATCAAGGGAAACGGGGGTCTCATATAATGCAAGCGCATCCTTAACCCTTTCGGATAACCCAGAGCAGAACTGACTCCTGAGAGCCGGGTCGTTCCATTGGGTATCCGTAGCCCACCTACGGAATTCAGAGCAATACTCCTCTACCGGCCGCTCTCCTTGTAAGAGTCTCCGTAATCTTGATTCAGCCAGTGCTACTCGGTCAGGGTCGTCATATATGAGACCCAAGGCCCCGAAAAACTCATCCACTGACCGAAGAGCCTGGGAATCAGTAGGTAAAGAGAAAGCCCAGGACTGCGGGTCCCCCTGCAGCAGGGAAATAACAACCCCCACCCGCTGATCTTCATTACCAGAGGAGTAAGGGCGCAGTTTAAAGTATAATTTACAGGCCTCACGGAACGTCAAAAACTTGTCCCTTCCCCCAGAAAATCTGTCAGGGAGAGGGGCCTTGGGTTCCGCAACAACCTGGTTACCAGTAGCAACCGCTGGGCTTGCGGTCAGTTGTAATTGCTGCTGTTGCTGGAGGACCGACGCCTTCAATTCTACCACCTCCAAAGACAGGCCACGAAATTGTTTGGACAGAGCAGCAATTTGATCCATACTGGATTCTAAGTAGGTAAAAAAAAAAAATTTTTTTTTTTTTTTTTTTTTTTACCTACACAAAATAATGGCCAGAGATAATGTAATGACCGGCGTCACACACAGGGAGGAAAACAGGGAAAGCCCTGCCCAAGGGAGAGGGAAAGGTGGTGACCCCTAACTCACCTTGCGTCTGGCACCTGACTGCCCTGACGTCCCTAGACGGGTTCCTCACCCGTGCGGCGATCACGTGCCTAAACCCTGGCTTTCCCTGAAATGAGCCCTAGATAGTGAACGGGCCGGTGGGATCACTAGTCCGCACCACTGCACTAAGAGGGAAACACCAGGGAGAGGACAGACAAATACAAACAAACACAAACACCCAGGTGGGCGACCACAGCAGTCCACAAAGGTCCAACAGGGATCCAGGAGGGTAGCGTTCTGAAACAACCATCTGAGAACGCAGCAACACAGCTCCAGTGGGTCAGAATAGAAGTCCAGGCAGGAAGCTCTATCTCTGGCAACCAGAGAAGTGTGAGAGAGGAATATAAGGAGGTTTGGGAGTGCTGGACAAGGAACAGCTGAGGAGAAGGACTACGGATCCCTGAGTGAGCCAAAAGGGTTTGCAAAGCAAACCCAGAAAGCTACTATAAGGAAAACAGCCCTATCTTAAATAGAGCGTGCAGCCAACCGCTGCGACTTCCTGACCCCGGGTATAACGGAGTCAGGCGTGGTTCTCGATACCCTCGTGACACAGGGGCAGTATTATAGGAATGTCAGTCAACAGCAGGGGCAGTATTATAGGAATGTCAGTCAACAGCAGGGGCAGTATTATAGGAATGTCAGTCAACAGCAGGGGCAGTATTATAGGAATGTCAGTCAACAGCAGGGGCAGTATTATAGGAATGTCAGTCATACAATAATATAAGTCCTACATCAGAGTCAGCTGCAAGTCAGTGTCATTCATACATCATAGTCAGTCATATATCAGATTCAGTCATAAAGCAATGTCAGCGTCATTTATACATTAGACTTAGGCCTCTTTCACATGGTCGTAGTGCTCCCGTGGCCGTATCGCGGGCCATATGGCGGTTCCGCAATACATGGGGCACCAGCCGTGTGCATTCCGCATCACGGATGCGAACCCATCCACTTGAATGGGTCCGCAAATCCGGAAGTGCGGTGCGGAACGGAACCCCACAGAAGCACTACGGAGTGCTTCCATGGTATTTTGTGCTTCCGTTCCCCAAAAATATAGAACTTGTTCTATCTTTTTGCGGAACCGACGGATCGTGGACCCCATTCAAGTGAATGGGTACGCGATCCGCATGCGGCTGTCCCACGGTCGGTGCCCGTGCGTTGCGGACCGCAGCACGGGCACAGCCAGCACACGGCCGTGTGAAAGAGGCCCTAAGGCTACTTTCACATCTGCATTTTTAATTCAGGTTTTGAGATCGGGCAGAGGACCGCAAAACCTGAAGTGACCTGATCAGTGTTGTCTCAATTCATTGTCATCAGGGACAAAGCTGATCAGCATGCATCATTCAGCTCAGTCGTGTTTTGGGGCCGGACACTGCAAGCAGCGTTTTTGTGTCCGGTTTTCAAATCTGAACAGACTACTTTCACACTAGCGGTTTTACTGCATCCGGCAGGGCTCAGCAAAAACGCTTCCGTTACTGATAATACAACCGTCTGCATCCGTTATGAACTGATCCGGTTGTATTATCTTTAGCATTTCCAAGACGGATCCACCATGAACTCCACTGAAAGTCAATGGGGGACGGATCCCTTTTCTATTGTGTCAGATATTGTGTCCGAGAAAACGAAACGGCATTTTGGAGCGTTCCGTTCTGTTACGTTTTGTCCCCATTGACAATCAATGGGGACAAAACTGAAGTTTTTTTTTCCGGTTTTGAGACCCTATGACGGATCTCAATACCGGAAAATAGAAACGCTAGTGTGAAAGTAGCCATACCTGATCAGGCATGACAATCAATGTAAGGCTACTTTCACACTTGTGTTTGTAATTCCGCTATTGAGGTCCGGCAGAGGATCTCAATAGCGGAATTAAACGGATCCGAACAGAACTGAGCGCTCCAAAGTGCATTGCGTTCCGTTTATTCCCATACTGGAGAGCAAACCGCAACATGTTGTAGTTCGCTGTCTTGGCGATGTTAAAAATAATACAACCGGATCCGTTCATACCGGATGAAGACGGTTGTATTATCAGTAACGGAAGCGTTTTTGCTGAACCCTGCCGGATCCAGTAACAACGCTAGTGTGAAAGTAGCGCAATTCAGGTTTTGAGATCCTCTGCCGGATGTCAAAACCTGAATTAAAAACGCAGATGTGAAAGTAGGAGTCACGCAGCAGTGTCCATCAAACGCTGTCAGTCATATAACCGCGTCAGTCCTATGGCAGAGTCCGTCATAGGGCTCATGCACACAAAAGTATTTTCTTTCCGTGTTCAATCCGGGTTTTTTTGAGGACTGTACACGGAACCATTCATTTCAATGGGTCCGCAAAAAAAAAACGGAAGATACTCAGTGTGCATTCCGTTTCCGTATGTCCGTATTTCCATTCTGCAAAATAATCAAACATATCCTATTATTGTCCGCAGTACGGACAAGGATAGTAATGTTCTATTAGGGGCCAGCTGTTCTGTTCCGGAATTCACACGAACGTCATCCGTATTTTTTGCGGATCCGTTTTTTGCAGACTCGAAAATACATATGGTCGTGTGCATGAGCCCTTAAATTAGAGTCAGGCAACCGTTTCAATCATACATCCCATCAGAGTCAGTCATAAGTCAGGGTCAGTCATACCTTACAGGCAGCAGGAGCATCAGTCATACCTCAGAGTCATGAGGCAGTGTCAGAATGTAGGACTGCCATTGCCGAGCGCAGTACTGTTACCTGTGTCTCAGCGATCTCTGCCTGTCCTACTGGAGCTGCCACCTCATTATAATGGACGCCAAAGCTAAAAGGAATCATATGCCCGTAGGGATTAACAAGTGTAAAGATCCTCCTGCTCATCCTGGATCGTGAAAGGGCACGCTGCCAAATTACCGGCTGCCTGGCAGGTGGATTCACTGGAAATGTCACGGCTTCTCTGGAAGTTACAAAATCAAAAAGTTTCCCCTTCTTTCTTCCACTTGTCCTGAAGAACTAGAATGTATACAGCGATATAAAGCGCAATATTACCCCGGAGTAAAAAAACGGACAAAAGCGCACGCCAGTGTAACTTCTCTAGTTTACTGTAAACTTTACAAAAAATGTCCTAGCTGCACTGGTTACTCACAATACAGAGCATTAAAAACTGTGCAAGCAGGGGCGGCCTTAGGTTACATGGAAACCTGGTCGAGAAGTCCCTTAACATTCCGGTATTGGGCCATCACCTCCTCCATGTCCTCCTGCCCAATTAGATAACTCCCTTCATCCTGCCATTACCTCCGCCATGTTTGGTACGCAAGTTTGTGGGACGTTAGGACGGAGTGGATGGAGGTAATATGAAGTCGCCTGATATGACGAGTGGTGGCAGCTAAAATTGATTAGTTTCAGATGATGGAGAGCCGACAGAGGGAGGTCCAGCGTGACCATGCAGGCTCCCATCCTGAATCTTAGTCGGTGATCCTGACAATGGAGAAAATAATGCACAGCCAAAGCTTAGACGGAATCTGTCATGAAATCCATCTTATTACAACCAGCTTACATGTCCGATGAGCCCTTGCCAGATGAATCTAATGTTCTTGCTCCCATGTCGATCCGTGGCCTTATTGCAGAGAACACAGCTTTTTCATTAGTCCCTGGGTGCAACAAGGGCGTTTCTGTTGCACGGCTCACTCTCTACATGCAGCACCACCTCCTCTTTGTCTGACAGGGCCAGGCGTGTAGACCTAAGGCGCATTCAGATGATGCGAAGAACAGCCGATTGTCGGGAAGGAAGCAAGCATGAATGTTTGCGAATTTATAAAACAAAAAAAAATCAAAAAAATCTACAGTATTCAGACCCTTTGCTACGACACAACATTTTGCTCTGGCCTCCCATTTCTCTGGATCATCTTTGAGATGTTACCACACCTTGATTGGAGTCCACCTGTGCTAAATTCAGTTGATTGGACACACAGCTGACAATGCATTTCAATAGCAAAACAAAGCCATGAGGAGGAAAGAACAGCCTGTAGAGCTCAGAGACAGGATTGTGTGGAGGCACAGATCTGGAGAAGGGGACAAAAACATTTCTGCTGCACTGAAAGTTCCCAAAAGTTCAGCAAAAAAATAGAATATGTCCTATTATTCTCCGCATTACGGACGAGGATAGTAATGTTCTATTAGGGGCCAGCTGTTCTGTTCCGGAATTCACACGAACGTCATCCGTATTTTTTGCGGATCCGTTTTTCGCAGACTCGAAAATACATACGGTCGTGTGCATGAGCCCTTAAATTACAGTCAGGCAACCGTTTCAATCATACATCACATCAGAGTCAGTCATAAGTCAGGGTCAGTCATACCTTACAGTCAGGCAGGCAGGAGCATCAGTCATACATCATCAGTCATACCTCATGAGGCAGTGTCAGAATGTAGGACTGCCATTGCTCTGAAGTTCTGCCGAGCGCAGTACTGTTACCTGTGTTGTGTCTCAGCGATCTCTGCCTGTCCTACTGGAGCTGCCACCTCATTATAATGGAAGCTAAAAGGAATCATATGCCCGTAGGGATTAACAAGTTCAATATGGCCACATCTGATATGTGTAAAGATCCTCCTGCTCATCCTGGATTGTGAAAGGGCACGCTGCCAAATTACCGGCTTTCAGGCAGGTGGATTGACTGGAAATGTCACGGCTTCTCTGGAAGTTACAAAATCAAAAAGTTCCCCCCTCTTTCTTCCACTTGTCCTGAAGAACTAGAATGTATACAGCGATATAAAGCGCAATATTACCCCGGAACAGCAGAAAAAAAAAAACGGACAAAAGCGCACGCCAGTGTAACTTCTCTAGTTTACTGTAAACTTTACAAAAAATGTCCTGCACTGGTTACTCACAATACAGAGCATTAAAAACGTCATTAGTCCCTGGGTGCAACAAGGGCGTTTCTGTTGCACGGCTCACTCTCTACATGCAGCGCCCCCACCTCTTTGTCTGGCAGGACCAGGCGTGTAGACCTAAGGCGCATTCAGATGATGCGAAGAACAGCCGATTGTCGGGAAGGAAGCAAGCATGAATGTTTGCGAATTTATAAAATAAAATTAAAATTCTACAGTATTCAGACCCTTTGCTACGACACAACATTTTGCTCTGGCCTCCTATTTCTCTGGATCATCTTTGAGATGTTACCACACCTTGATTGGAGTCTGCCTGTGGTAAATTTAGTTGATTGGACACACAGCTGACAATGCATTTCAATAGCAAAACAAAGCCATGAGGAGGAAAGAACTGCCTGTAGAGCTCAGAGACAGGATTGTGTGGAGGCACAGATCTGGAAAAGGGGACAAAAACATTTCTGCTGCACTGAAAGTTCCCACAGTGGCCTCCATAATTCTTACAGGGAAGGGGTTTGGAACAACCAGGACTATTCTTATAGCTGGCTGCCCCATCAAACTATGTAATCTGGGGGAAAGGACCTTGGTAAGAGAGGTGACCAAGAACCCAATAATCACTCTGACTGAGCTCCAAAGATCCTGTGTGCAGATGGGAGAAACTTCCAGAAGGTCAACCATCACTGCAGAATCCACCAGTCTAGCTTTATGGCCAGAAAGAAGCCTCTTCTCAGTAAAAGAAACATGAAAGCTCCCTGGAGTTTACAAAAAAAAGCACCTTAAGGACTCTCAGACTGTGAAAAACAAGATTCTCTGGTCTGAGGAAACCAAGATTAACTTTTTGGCTTCAATTGTAGGAATCATATCTGGAGGAAAGCAGGCCCTGCTCATTACCTGCCCAGTACCATCCCTACATTGAAGCATCATGCTAGGAGACAGGGAAACTGGTTTCTTAATAAAAAACCAAATCTAAGAGCTCTGGACCTCTGACTGGGCTGAAGTTTCACCTTCCAACAAGACAATGACCCTGAGCACACAGCCAAGACAACACAGGAGCGGCTTAGGGACATCTCTGTAAATGTCCTTGAGTGATCCAGCCAGAGCCCTGACTTCTGTGGAGAGAACTGTTCACTGTCCACCAACGGTCCCCATCAAACCTGACAGAGGATCTGCAGAGAAGAATGGCAAATAAATCCCTAAATCCAGGTGTGCAAACCTTTTGGCATCATTCCCAAGAAGACTGGAGTCACTGCCAAAAGGGCTTCAACTAAGTCCTTGGTAAAGTGCGACACACGACAGCAGTAAGGGTCCCTTTTAGTGAAAGTTTGTCGTGACGCCAGTTGCAGTGAAGCAACAAGGGCACAGGGCCCCTTTTTAGTGATGTAGTAGCTACCCAGGTGTAGGAATGCCAGAGTGGTGTAGGGTGGGCTATAATGTCTCTTTAGGTGTTAAGCATGTGTCACGGTGCTTCTACCTGGATACGCTGGACCACAGGCGTTGTCGTCCGAAGCACAGCAAATAGGGGGAATAGTTGAGGGATTTGAAGAAATTATTGAGTCCAGACCTTGAATATAGTGGAACAGCAACTTTACTTGAATAAACGTTTCTCCAACAGTGTCTTGGTTCCAGCAGCCGTTGGCATTAACTGTGGCAGGCAAACTCCTCTTTGCTACTTCTGTTGCTCTCTGGCTCTGCTGTGCTAACAGGCTGGCTATAGAACTCAGCTTCTTCTGTATGCTGTACTTCACTTTCTGTGGGCTGGTCTGTCTCTAACTTTGTCCAGGTAACTTTACTCCTGGTTGCGGAGGCTTCTGGCTTTGGCCTCCAGATCAAGCTGAGCTGAAGGTGCTCAAGCTGGTCTAGACAGGGCTCATCCAGCAGGGTGTCAACTACACCTTCCCCTAGCCGGGGGTAAACTGAACTCTCTAAACTACAACTCCTCCCTCCCTGCAGCAAGTGGGACACGCTCACCACACCACAGATGGGGGCTATAATGGAATAGAAAGCTCCATTCCCTGTACCTGTAGCTCTGCCATTGATGCTGCCACCTGCTGGTGAACCAGGCAAATTACACTTGAACAGTTATAAAATAAGAAATATGAATACACATTTTGCACGACCTGGAAATTAATAGATAGGGTGACATGAGGTTAACCATAAGAGATAGTAGCCATAGGAGATAGTAGCAAGGTGCAAAGGTGGTAATACAAAAGGGGCTGAAGACGTATGTCAATGCAAGATTTTTGTTTTTCCTTTTCAATAAATTAGCTGAGATTTCTAACCTTCTGTTCTCACTTTCTCATTATGGAAGAAAGGGTGTGAAGACTTTCCCAACACATTGTATATGTTTTGTAACCACTGGTTAGGCCTCATGCACGCAATCGTGTCTGTATTTTGGTCCGAAAACAACAGGTCTGCCAAATAAATATACTTCAATATTAATTCCATGTTTTTCTCTGTCCCAGCAATAGAAAGGGCAATTCTTCTCATCAAAATGGACCAGAATAGAACATGTTCTATAACTTGTCGTGTACATGAGACCTTAAGCAGACATCTTTTTCCTAGCCACCTGTTATGCAGGTCTGTTCCGGTTCTTATTATTGCTGCCTGGTGTGCCACGTACGTTATTTTCCATCTGCATTGTGTTATTGTTGGCCCTATTGCCATGTATAATGGCTTTTATAAAACCTTTCCTCACTAGATGAATTTCTTAAGATAGAAAGAATGTCATGTTTGCAGGAGATGCCAACAGCTTCTTGCTGATGATTTGCCCTTTGGCATTAGCACAGGCTTTTTATTTCCAGAATCTCTACCTCACTCCAGTCTGAGACCAGATTATTTTTCACGTGGTTTAAACAATAATTATCTTCAACCTTTGAGGAGCTAAAATCGACAATGAAGAATGCTTAGGTATGTTCAACATGGAATTCGGAAAGAATTCTGCACTAAAAAACCGTGCAAAAAACGCTTGCAATTTGTCTCCATTAAATTAAATGGAGAATACACTTGTGAATTTATATGGCTCTTTTTTTTCCACTTGTGGTTTTAAAAACCCTCAGCAGAAAAACTAGCTGGCATGTCTGTTCTTGATGCAGGTTCCATGTGGACGAAAAACAACGTCAAAAACCTATCGGAATGAAATCCTTATCCTAAAAAGTAAATTCTGCATCAGTTTTTTCTTTCAGCACAGAAACAAACTCTGTGTGAGCATACCCTAAGACATCACATAACACGTCACCTCCTCAACTGATTTCCTCCTCCTGCGTTGAGGGTTCTACGTATCCTCAATATATTTATTAATGATCTTGTAGAAGGCTTGCACAGTAAAATATAAATTTTTGCAGATGACACTAAACTGTGTAAAGTAATTAACACTGAAGAGGACAGTATACTACTACAGAGGGATCTGGATAGATTGGAGGCTTGGGCAGATAAGTGGCAGATGAGGTTTAACACTGACAAATGTAAGGTTATGCACATGGGAAGGAATAATGCAAGTCACCCGTACATACTGTCATATATCTTCTATATAAAAATAATCTTCATATAAAAGCCTCTAATCGCCTCTAAGTTCTTTTTATCGAGTATCTTAATTTGATTTGTGCAAGCAGTGAAACAAAGGGACAATTGTATATGCAAAAATATATATATATCGTTTATTATAAAACAGAGAATATAAAATCAATACAATTGCAAAACAAATGATGAAGTTACAAAATACACCCTAACACACCCCTATCTGATCAGCACAGTGTGACTTAGTGATTTATGACAGACAACCAGTGTCATACTTTTAACAAACGGACTCATATACCAAGAGAAACTTAGGATCTTCTGTTTATCAAACAGGCTATAGCAAAAAAACACGGATTATACAGGAAAATAACTGTTATAATTATCCCTTGACTCTGTTTTCCTATGACCAATCAAAAATATGTGATATTAATATGATAAAATATTCAGCTCGGCAATCAGACTATGGAAAATAACTTTCCATGGGCTTAGTACTCGTTTCAAATAATGTCAGATCTTCCATTAACAATATGCATCTTTGCTAAGAGAATAATCAGCATTATGGAGGCACCTAAGACTATATGTTCCCACAGTATGGGGACTCTTGGCTATATACCGAGAGAAATGTCTTATTAATATCATGAGCAGTAAACAAAATATAAGTTACCGGGTCAAAGGTAGACAGAGTTCAGATGGGACCAGTTCTCAAGAACTTTCCTAGTAATCCCCAAAAATAATCTAAGTTTCTTCTGGTAAAGTTTTCTTTTTGATTGAATGAATGGATGGATGGATCTATGGAAATATGGATCTCTCTTGCTGCGCCGCACACGAGTAATTATCCCCCACCGTATCTAAGAATCCATCCCCTTTAGATTAGGGATTTCCAATCAGGTAAGGTGGGTGTATTCGCATGCTAATAACATCATGATGTCATATTAACTCCTAACAAATTATAAAATAATATAATATTGTCCATCTGCCTCCAGATGGCACTGTGGTACTGCAGATGAACATCACAACTTTTAAGCATTAAAACTAAATATCTAATAATACGTTCACATGACCTTCTTAACCTTTTAATATACATCATGGAGGAAGGTCTTTTCCTGACGCTTTTAATTACCTATATCCTGGACTTGTTGGAGTCACTGTCTTCTCCTATCTTTTTGAAATATATGTTGACTTGATAAAAATTTGATATACCGGCTTTGATGCTTGGCATCGGAACTTGTACATTTCACTTATCTACATCCATGAATAACTATTGTTTTGAAATAACATTTACTCTTCTCATAAATCCAATTAACATAAACTTACTTCAATGTTTCTGTGCCTTCTACAATACATTCTAAATGATAAATACATGGTATAACATATATATAAATCGATACATTGTAACACATAGATAACACATTATATGAATTATTGGTAAAAATATGTTGTAAACTAAATATACCATATAGAGATATATATATAATATAATTATGAATATATAAATTGAACCTCATACAGCAGGTGTGCCTCAAGGATATGAATCCTTATCACGTCATGGCTTATCCATGAAACAACCTTGTTCCTTTCAGACAGACATGTCTTAGGAAGTTGGTATACTCCCCATAGATAAACCCATATCTTTAGCGCTAACTTTTAAATACAATGTCCGTTCATGTTCACAATTATTTTTATATAAACTGAACTTGCCATGAACTCATCTTGGCTTCCTCAGTCATATAATAGAACTTTGGTTCAGACTGATTTTATTCTTAAAGGCAATGAGATGAGCATTCATTTTGGTTATAATGTCATTAGATAATACACGGAGTGCAGAATTATTAGGCAAATGAGTATTTTGACCACATCATCCTCTTTATGCATGTTGTCTTACTCCAAGCTGTATAGGCTCGAAAGCCTACTACCAATTAAGCATATTAGGTGATGTGCATCTCTGTAATGAGAAGGGGTGTGGTCTAATGACATCAACACCCTATATCAGGTGTGCATAATTATTAGGCAACTTCCTTTCCTTTGGCAAAATGGGTCAAAAGAAGAACTTGACAGGCTCAGAAAAGTCAAAAATAGTGAGATATCTTGCAGAGGGATGCAGCACTCTTAAAATGGCAAAGCTTCTGAAGCGTGATAATCGAACAATCAAGCGTTTCATTCAAAATAGTCAACAGGGTCGCAAGAAGCGTGTGGAAAAACCAAGGCGCAAAATAACTGCCCATGAACTGAGAAAAGTCAAGCGTGCAGCTGCCAAGATGCCACTTGCCACCAGTTTGGCCATATTTCAGAGCTGCAACATCACTGGAGTGCCCAAAAGCACAAGGTGTGCAATACTCAGAGACATGGCCAAGGTAAGAAAGGCTGAAAGACGACCACCACTGAACAAGACACACAAGCTGAATCGTCAAGACTGGGCCAAGAAATATCTCAAGACTGATTTTTCAAAGGTTTTATGGACTGATGAAATGAGAGTGAGTCTTGATGGGCCAGATGGATGGGCCCGTGGCTGGATTGGTAAAGGGCAGAGAGCTCCAGTCCGACTCAGACGCCAGCAAGGTGGAGGTGGAGTACTGGTTTGGGCTGGTATCATCAAAGATGAGCTTGTGGGGCCTTTTCGGGTTGAGGATGGAGTCAAGCTCAACTCCCAGTCCTACTGCCAGTTTCTGGAAGACACCTTCTTCAAGCAGTGGTACAGGAAGAAGTCTGCATCCTTCAAGAAAAACATGATTTTCATGTAGGACAATGCTCCATCACACGCGTCCAAGTACTCCACAGCGTGGCTGGCAAGAAAGGGTATAAAAGAAGAAAATCTAATGACATGCCCTCTTTGTTCACCTGATCTGAACCCCATTGAGAACCTGTGGTCCATCATCAAATGTGAGATTTACAAGGAGGGAAAACAGTACACCTCTCTGAACAGTGTCTGGGAGGCTGTGGTTGCTGCTGCACGCAATGTTGATGGTGAACAGATCAAAACACTGAGAGAATCCATGGATGGCAGGCTTTTGAGTGTCCTTGCAAAGAAAGGTGGCAATATTGGTGACTGATTTGTTTTTGTTTTGTTTTTGAATGTCAGAAATGTATATTTGTGAATGTTGAGATGTTATATTGGTTTCACTGGTAAAAATAAATAATTGAAATGGGTATATATTTGTTTTTTGTTAAGTTGCCTAATAATTATGCACAGTAATAGTCACCTGCACACACAGATATCCCCCTAAAATAGCTAAAACTAAAAACAAACTAAAAACTACTTCCAAAAATATTCAGCTTTGATATTAATGAGTTTTTTGGGTTCATTGAGAACATGGTTGTTGTTCAATAATAAAATTAATCCTCAAAAATACAACTTGCCTAATAATTCTGCACTCCCTGTATTGTATATGTATGGAAATGCACAACAATACTAAATCGTAAAACACTCGGTAACACTGACATGGAAAAGGATCTAGGAATTTTAGTGAAGAGCTAACTAAACTGTAGAAACCAGTGTCAGGCAGCTGCTGCCAAGGCCAGTAAGATAATTGGTTGCATCAAGAGGGGCATAGATGCCAGTGATGAGAACATAGTCCTACCACTTTACAAATCATTAGTCAGACCACACATGGAGGACTGTGTACAGTTCTGGGCTCCTGTGAACAAGGCAGACATAGCAGAGCTGGAGAGGGTTCAGAGGAGGGAAACTAATGTAATAACTGGAATGGGGCAACTACAGTACCCTGAAAGATAATCAACATTAGGGTTATTCACTTTAGAAAAAAGATGACTGAGGGGAGATCTAATAACTATGTATAAATATATCAGGGGTCAGCACAGAGATCTCTTCCATCATCTATTCATTCCCAGGACGGTGACTGTGACTGTGATGAGGGGACATCCTCTGCGTCTGGAGGAAAGAAGGTTTGTACACTAACATAGAAGATGATTCTTTACGGTAAGAGCAGTGAGACTATGGAACTCTCTGCCTGAGGAGGTGGTGATGGTGAGTACAATAAAGGAATTCAAGAGGGGCCTGGATGTATTTCTGGAGCGTAATAATATTACAGGCTATAGCTACTAGAGAGGGGTCGTGGATCCAGGGAGTTATTCTGATGCCTGATTGGAGTCGGGAAGGAATTTTTTTTCCTCTAAAGTGAGGAAAATTGGCTTCTACCTCACAGGGTTTTTTTTTGCCTTCCTCTGGATCCACTTGCAGGATAACAGGCCGAACGGGATGGACAGATGTCTTTTTTTGCCTTACAAACTGTTACTATGTTACTATGTAACATCTAAGGTTTGAAAAATGTTTTGTTGTTCATCTTTTAATTTTAGGAAGAACACATGAAGTGCAATTTCTTGGTTGATATTAGACATTGAAGACAACTTTGTCAGTAAAACCGGCATAGTACGGAGAATAAGGTTACTCTGAAAATGGGAATTTCTATGCAATTCCTGCATTTATGCTGTAGAAAAGATGGACAGAATAGACTCATGATACCCCTCCCCTCTTTGTTTCTATAATAAACTAATGGCAGGTTCCCCTTTGGATGAGAACATTGTGGTTCATTAGAGTGGGATGGGATGAATTAGGGCAAGCTGAGTTATTTTAGATTGGATGTCAGTAGCTTGTCTTGGGAGGACCAAACCTGCTGGAAGCAAAAACCCTCTACATTCGATCCCCAGTTCAAAGAGGAGGCATCGTGGTGAGGACTACCTGTTGGTGGTGTGTCAGGGATCTCTCTGTAGATAGTCTGGATGAATCCATCACCTCAGGTCCCACCTGGTGTATGCACTCAAGGATGTGTGGAGTCTCATGACATCCTCTTTTTGTTCCATGATAAAAGAATGTTGGCCTGTAGAGTCCAAATGTGAGTCTTGGCCCAATGTACCACATCCATTGCTGAGGTTTATGGGTCCAGCGCTTTCAACACTGTATGAACAATGACTGGAAAGTGAAACAAGATGATTTACTCCTGTAAAGATCTTCCTCCTCCTCTCTGGTGACAATTTTATTGACAGATGGTATACATTGAGGAATAACCCCAGAGATTTTATTATCTGGACTGGAAGAAGTAGTGATTTCTGCATGTTGACCAGGATACCATGCTAAGGGTAGTTGTCTGGATAGTGCAATGATCAGCCAGTTGTCAAGGTACCCGATTATTGACACTCCTTGGAGACAGAAAACTGCTGTAAGGACCACTGCAACCTTTGTGATCGTATGAGGAGCAGATATAATGCCATACGACAGATACTTGAATTGGAAGGGTAAGAAGGCCTTGACTGGGTTCGGATGGCACCACTCAAAAATTTCCTTTGTTTCCTGAAGATACAGTATGTATCTGTGAGGTCTTTTGATGGCATGAAGCTGTCTTGCTGAAGAACAGATAGAACAGTTTGAATCTCTTCTTCACTGGGATTTTTTTGAGACATATCAGGTCTGTAATTAGGTGCCATCTGCTGTCTGGTTTCAGAACTGGACAAATTCAAGAGTACTGTACGTGCTTTTCACCGAAAGAAAAATATTACTATAGAGGGTGTTATTGAAGAAATGACCGTGAATTAAACATTAACCCCCATTAAAACATAACCCAAAAATAATATAATTAATTAACAAACAATATTAATCCGTAGCCTTAGATTGCAGGCATAGGGGACATATATTTCATGAAGGTAGGGACCACTGTGTAAAGTTTCCCATGATCCATGACTGGTAATCATAGTAAAAAGTCGTCAAGTCATCACAGGTGAGGTCTCTGGATGATTCTTGATATTGGTAAACACCATCCATTGAGCTCTTCGAATTATAGACAATTGTTTCTTCTGAGTAATTGATGTTACTTTAATCCATATAGGACATGTATCTTGCCCTATAATGCCCCTTACTCTATCCCTGCCTACAGACAGAGCACCCGAACTGAAAGGGGCGACCCCACCTCTCGGTGGCTAAACCCTCAGTTGCCCCAATTACCTCGCTATACATTCTTTTGGGTGTCCCAATGCGTTTTCCCGACAATCAAGCTGGACAATAAAGCAAAGTTCAGAAGTTAGATATTAAAAAGCTGGTCACTACAGTGCTCAATGGCACCCATGGTACTGGTCCTGTAGGTACTGTACATGATTTTCAGTTTCTCATGATGTGGGGATGATTCCAGGGCTACTTAGTGTGGTGATAGAGGCATCCAGATATCAAAATTATTCTTAGGATTAGGCAACCCGTACATTCCAGAATTGGGTCATAACCTTGTCCATGTTCCCTTCCCGGAGCCAGGTCAGGAGATTGTAGCCATAAAATCATTAAGATGGAACCACTTCACAGAGATCCGAGACCCCTATAATAAAATGGAAAGATAGCGTGAGGGTCATATACTAGCTTTACACAGACCAGAACCGTTAGAGGGGTCAGGAAAAGGCTAGCGTCTTTTCCAGCGAGATCACACATGATATACATATTTGGGCCACAAGCTTTCTTCTGAGAACTCAGTATATGCGTCTACGGTATCAAAATCAAATCGATCCCAGCTCAGTAACCGGGAGCAAGTTGATAACTCAAGCCATCCTGCCATTACCTCGGGCATGTTTGGTACGCACCTGTGAGGGACATTAGGACACAGTGGATGGAGGTAATATGAAGTTGCTTGGATAAATGCCTAAAAATATATTTAAATACAAAATACATTTTGAGGCATACCCGGTTTACATTAAATGGTCATAAAAGGTCATTATTACCATACTCCCTGTCCACCTCTGACATGACAGGTGGAGGGTAGGGGTTATGGGAGAATCTACAGACCCTTTTTTAAAACATGTATGGCGAAAAGGAAACTGTCATTTCTTGGTGATCACTAGCTGGATGTACTAAGCAATATTTCTGCTTCCCCGGGCAACCGGACTTAACCGTCGCATAACGTATTAAGCATACCTCCCAAATTTTCAGACGATCAAAGAGGGACACTTAGGCTAGGACTACACGGCGACACAGGTGGCGCGACAGTGATCCCATAGAATGAATGGGATCTTCGCAACAGTTGCAAGAAATCCAGTTTGCCGAGTAACTCTAGCCTTATGGTTCATTGTGTAAGAGTCCATTTTTACTGTATATTTATAAACTTTAATAGTCTTCTTAGTGCACAATTATCTGAATATTGACATTTCTAAAATCCAAATTGCATCAAATAATGAAATAATATAAAAGGTGGGGTCAAATATTCAGAGAGGAGCCTACTTGTGTTCTAACGATTCCATGACCTTAGAAGAAGCATTATCTATAGTGTGGTAATAACTTGTGAATGCTAGCAGTTGTAGAGTGTACACGGGCGTTACTTAAAACAAGGTGTCTCATCAGCCTGATATGACGAGCGGTGGCAGCCAAGATTGGTTCGTTTCGGATAACGGAGTTCTGAAAGAGGGGAGGTCCAGCGTGACCTAAGTCTGTGATCCTGACACTTAGAGGGTATTTTACTGAGCTTAAAAATGCCTAAATTAGGGTGGATTCACATCTGCGATCTGGATTCCGTTATGGCTTTCCGTTATAACATGGTTATAACGTAAAATAACAGAATTCATAAGACGGAAGTCAAAACGGAAGCCTTTAGAGGCATTCCGTTTTGATCCATCTTAATAGAAGTCTATGAGAATCATAACAGATCCATCCGGGTCCCGTTATGCAAGACGGAAAACAAAGTTTCGTCGACAGGACATTTTTCTCCGTTCTGCATAACAGAAACCAGACGGATCCGTTATGCTTCCCCATAGACTTCTATTAAGACTGAAAGCAAAACGGAATGCCTTTTAAAGGCTTCCATTTTGCATTCCGTCATAATACAAGTCTAGGGCAGCATAACGGATCCGTCCTTCCGTCTTATGGATTCCGTTATTTTCTGTTATAACCATTTTATAAACAGAATCCAGAATGCAAATGTGAACACACCCTTAGGCGTTATAAAAGGCGCAGATAGCGGCGCAGCGGTTAGTTGCGGTGCTACCTGTGACTTCGCCCCACTCACGCCAGTTCTAAAGTTGTGGGCGGGGAAGGGGACGGGATGGCAGGCCCATCTCATTTACCATTTTCTACACCTGTTTTAGGAGTAGAAAATGGTTTAGGGAGCTGTCTTACATTTAGAACTGGTGCTCGATGCACTGAATTTATGGAGAGGCCTGTACCTCTCCATAACTTCAGCAGAAACACCACCAGCTATGGGGCTTTATAAAGACCGGTGTCTAAAATGCCGGTCTTAATAAATGTGCCCCTATGTTTATAATTTTCGGTAAGAGATGAAGAATAATGGAACATGCTTGATTGATGAGAAGTTTTTCCAGGGGAAATTCTCAATTCTAGAGCCAGTCTTTTCTGAATGGTTGAGGACACCACTGTGTCTGAGGAAAACTGATACCAGATGGAAGAGAATAGTCTCAGCTTTCCTCCGACCTGAGGTCTGACCAAGATAGCATCATAAGTCCTGTGATTTCTGGATGCCTGGTTTTCTCTTGAAAGAGGAGGTATTTTCAGGCCATGACTTAAATCTCCCTCATTTATTTTGATATCTAGCTGTTATGCAAGCGGGTGTGGACCCACTGCGCCACTGACTAGCTATATTCTGGAGGGGCATGACTAAGCCACTACCTAGAGACTAGAGCCTCTGATGGTGAGGATAGGCTTGGGCCGTTAGGGTAGTTGCCAGGTGCCACTCCAGAGCAGTCCCCGAGTCAGTGGCAGCTGACCAGGGGGTCAGAGATACCGGTGCAAGCACTGAAGGTAAGTACGTGGTCAGGGCAGGCAGAAATCAAGCAACATCCGTAAACGAAGTCCGAGGTCAGAGGCAGGCGGAAAACAAGCAAGGTGTGTAAACGATGTCCGAGGTCAGAGGCAGGCGGAAAACAAGCAAGGTGTGTAAACGATGTCCGAGGTCAGAGGCAGGCGGCAAACAGGCAAAATCCGATAATTACAAAAGCGGGGTCTGGTACACAGCAAAGCAGAACTTGAAAACCACCTTCACACTTGGAACTAGGCAAGCTAGTGACCATGAGTTGCTCAGGCATCTTCCTGTGGTATGAAGCACCTTTAAATACTTCCTGCAATCCAGCCATAGATAAACTTCCATCTCCAATCTGGGAAGTTTATCTATGGTACGTTCCAAGTAGATCTAACATCGCCTTGCTCATTATGGATCGCCTCTGAGTACAATAAAAAAACTAACGGTCCTTATCTTTAAAGGAACCGAGTTGTTATGTGCCAAGCAGATCTAACACCGTTAAGGGTAACCAGCTGCTATTATATGTGTTTGGAGTGGTAGGAGAAAAGGCTCCTCCTCCTAAAATAGTCTTTATTGGAGAGCTTTGAGTGGAACTTTGGTTTAGCCAAGGTTGAGTGTGTCCTAAGGCTTTGCGCACCGCCTTAAGGAAAAGTGTTTAGCTACCTGTTTTACTCATCAAGGTGATGAAACGTAAAGCATAATTAGACCTTGTTGTTGGAAGGGAATACAGGATAAAGCCACCCTTCTGTTTGCAGGCGTTTCATTGCATAGTGGTGGGAATACAGAGTAGAAACACCCACACGCTTTCTTTGGTATTAGTGGCCCGATACTCAACAGTAAAGTCAGGAATGAGTGCTCTGTGCACATCGTTTGGTTCTCTGGTTATACCTGAGAGGGAAACTGTTTTCGGACACCCTACTCATACGGGCAGAAATACCTGAGAGGCTACTCATACGGGCAGAAAGACCTTGTGGTAGCCGTCTTAATGTCAGTCTTTGTATGCATTTTCATGCAGCACTTTGTATTATTTGTTGGTACCCTAAGAGCATATATTGGTACTTATGTATACCCTAAACACAAGCCGAGGGCGGCTTGGTTCTTAAGTGCCGGGGAATGTAATACCCCAGAGTGGCATTGCCACCTTTTTCTAGCCCCCACTATCTTCAATGGTGCATCCTGTGTCATCTCATATATATTTATTGCCATGTCCTGCATAATGTGTATGTATTTCCTGATTTTGTAACTGTTAAAGTGTATTGTTCCTGGTTCACCAGCAGATGGCGGCAATCTTTGCAGAGTTAGTTTACCTGGAGAGGAACCTTCTAGTTCCCTCCAGCCCTCTCTAGAGAGGGAGAAGTTAACTAGTGAAGGATGTCTAGTCTACCCTCCTAAGGGAGAGGTAGTGAGTCTAGCCTTCCCCTCCTTGGGGACAGGTTGTGCGGAGTCTAGGTTACCCCCTGTAAGGGGAAGCAGCAGGCCTCATCCCTGCCGGACAGGCCCTGCCTGTGAGTTCTTTAAATCAAATAATTTTTATTTATTTTCTTCATTTTATACATAAACAAAAAAATAATAATAATACAGTAGCACATTGTCATTTGTAAAGATAAATATATACTCAGTTGGGTACAGCAATTGTCAAAAACAGAACTTATAAAATAAACTAAACCCTCCCCTGGACAGCACCATACCACACACATACCCTCTCCCCTACTTTTTCGACCTGCAATAATATACAGCCTGCCACAGTTAAGTCCCACATTCCAACAAAGCTAGAATATCACCATCTTACCTTTACCTACTAGTACTCCCCTCTATTTGATAGGAAAGAAGGCGTCTGGATGGCATTCCCGGTACCATAAACCATGGTCCCCATATGGAGTCAAACTTTTTAATAGTGCCTCTTTTATAGTATACTCCTCTCTCTAGCCCTATTATCACAGTCATACGCGCTATGAACTCCTCTTTGGTTGGTATGGTGTTACTAATCCAATATTTGGCTATTAATTTCCTAGCCTGATATAGTAGTCTACTTATGCTAATGCTAGGTCCCTCTGAGGAATCCTCTTGTAGTAGGCCCAGTATACATATTAACGGTTCAGCCGAGAGTCTTATTTTATATACCTCAAAAATAACATCCAGTACTGCACTCCAGAAAATGCCCAGGGCAGTACATTCCCAAAGCATATGCATTATATGTGCCTCAGGAATACCACATTTAGGGCAGTTAGATGTGTCACGTCTACTCAACCTATGAAGGAACATGGGCGTCTTATAGACTCTGTGTATCAAATATAGTTGTGATAGCCTGTGTGTCTTACACAATGATAACGAGTGGCTCATAAATAGCACCTCCGACCACTGTGAATCAGTTAAGGGACCCAGATCTCGAGACCACTTCTCCCGTACTGATAATGGGAAACGTTCCTGGTGAAACGACAGCAGTAGTTTATAAAAAACATAGATCACCCCTTTAGTTTCTCCCCTCTTCTAATTTGTTCTGCCAACATAGAAGTATGTATGGTAAGGTCAGTTACCTTACTCTGTGTTGTTAAGGCATGTCAAAGTTGTAGTTATTGGTAGAAAACAGAGGTTGGGAGATCAAACTCAGCTTTTATTTGCTCAAAACTTTTAATTGCCCCATTAATGTACAACTGTGACATCCAATATATTCCTTTTTTCTCCCAAGTACCAAAACCAGTTAATCCCTTTAATTCTGATAAGTTTTGATTATTCCAGAGTGGAGTAAGGGCATGACATCCCAAAAGTTTTGTGATGTCTTTCAATTTCTGCCAAACTTTGCAGATGAGATGTATACTTGGGATATTGTCGGTGGGACATATTACCGAGCCAATTTGTAGTATATCCAGGTGGCCTCCCTCCCATCAAATAAATAAGACACCAACTCGCCCACTGGACCCAGGCTGTCCAGTTGACCTCAAGTTTTACACTGTTGGGCTTGTGCCACTAGAAAGTACAACCATGGGTTAGGAATCGCTAACCCCCCATTGTCCTTATCTCTTTGTAGAGTTTCTAAACGGATTCTTTGAGATTTTTTGTTCCATATCAGGGATCTAAACAAACCCAGAATTTTATAAAAATGGCGCATAGGTATCCACACAGGACTATTATGTAGTATGTAGAGGAACACCTGGCATCAGCACCATCTTAACCAAGTTTGCTCGTCCAATGACTGAGAGCTGCAGTTTACACCAACTGGCTACTTTCTTAGTGCTTCTGTCAAGTAATGGAAGCAAGTTCATATTAATATAATCTTGCAGTCTAGACGATACCTGCACCCCTTAATATTTAGAAGGTTGTATCTATTTGTAAGGGGGCTATCTTCTCTTTGAATGATTCAGTCACAGGGTCTAAAGGTAGCATCACTGATTTGTCCCAATTTATGTTTAAGCCAGAATAAGTACCATAAACCTTAATTAGTTTTATTACATGTGGCAGTGATTGTTTTACATTACCTAAGAATAGCAACATGTCGTCAGCATAAAGCGCTATTTTTTCCTTTATACTTCCATATGTTAGACCCATCACTTTGGGATCCATACGTATCATCTGGACCAAGGGTTCTATAGCCAGCGCAAAGAGCATGGGTGACAAGGGACAACCCGTTTGTTCGTATACGGGCTCTTGGTTGGCCATACGACAATTGTATCCAAGAAATAAATTTAGGGCCAAAACCCATCACCTCCATCACCCCCCACAAGAACTTCCACTTGACCCTGTCAAACGCCATGAAAAAATGGCGCGTCCCCCTATCTCACTTCTAGACATCTGCAGATTGAGATATAGTCTCCTGATATTAATGGCTGTAGACTTACCCGGCATAAAGCCAGTTTGATCACCATGAACCAGGTTAAGGATCGCTCTCACTAATCTATTAGCCAAGACTTTGGCCAAAAGTTTGACATCTGTACATAGCAAGGATATGGGCCGATAGGAGTCCGGAAAGGTAGGATCTTTACCAGGTTTAGGCAACACTATTATTATTGCCTCTTCCATGGAGTCAGGTGATTTGCCTATTGTTTTTGCCTGTTTAAATACTGCCAAAAGTTGTGGCAATACAAAATCCTTATATTTCTTTAGGAATTCTGACCCTGGAGTCTTCTCATATGGAAGTTCCTTCACCCCCATCTCAAGCTCTTCTAAGCTTAGCGGTTCTTCAAGGCTTGCTCTCTGTTCTTCTGTCAGTACTGGCAGTCTCAGAGGCGCGAGAAAGTTCTGAATCTCACTTTCACTACGTTACAATCTAGTGGAATATAATTGTTTATAGTAATCACTGAATACCTTGAGTATGCCTGGACTTTCCGTTATCAAATCAACCATCGTATCTCGGCTACACCCTATATAGAAAGAACCCTGTTGAGCCCTAATAATAGTAGCCAGCATGTGTCCCACACTTTCTCCCTCCTCAAAGTACTTTTGTTTCCAAAAGAACCTCTTGTGATCTGCTACCTCCAACTGATGTTCTCTATACAGCAGTTGTGCCTCAACCCAATTAGACCGATTTACTTCTGTGGGGTTTTCTATATATTTACACTCAGTGACAGTGACTCTGGACTGCAGATCCTGCAACAGTTCCCTAATTTTAGATTTGTGCCTTTCAATACGTTTAATGAAAAAAACCCTAACAAAAGCTTTAAAGGCATCCCAGACTAGTATCAGAGATGTCGACCCAATATCAAAGGACATAAATTCCTGCATTTCTGCCATTACTCCCAAAGGATCCTTCAAGATTGTCAGCCAGAAAGGGTTTAACCTCCATAGGCCTCTGTTTCTCACGGCTTTTAGGATTTAGGCAAAATTCTACCCTTAAAGGAGAGTGGTCAGAGATACTTCTGGGTAAATACTCAATTGTTTGTACAAGTCTCATTACCTGCTAGTTGCCTACTGCTAGGTCAATTCGGGACAGTGTGTTATGGGAACTAGAATAGCACGAGTATTGTTTGACTTTAGGATTACGCATCCTCCATATGTCACTGAGCTCTGCTTCCATGAGTGTTTTTGGCATGCTTGATAACAGAACCTCTTCCGTGTTTGTAACCTCCCGGTGTCGATCCAATTGCAATCAAACACCATTTTAAAATAAGTGTAGGGGCACCCGGAGACGCAGCCATAAATACTGTCACTTGTTTTTAACACCTCTCCTGTGTATGGGGGAGGGATGTACAGTATATCGCCACAATTAAAATTTTTGTCTGAAATATCGTACATTGCAGGCATACATCCCTACCATAAGGGTCTATACTTGTCTTAGAACACTGAAATGGAAGCTGTTTATGTATAAGCACACTGACCCCCTAGCATGAGTAGAATACGTGGAGTGATATGCATATCCTATCCATGAACGGTTGAGAGTGCCCATGGATTCCTTTGTCATATGTGTTTCTGATAAGCATACAATGGCAGGTTGAAATTGCTGCATCGAATTAAGTACAGCATATCTCCTGGATGCGTCCCCGAGACCCCTCACATTCCAGGCTAACACATTAACCGCCATCATCAAAACCTAGAAATAAATTTTCCTTAACACTCCCCCCCCCCCCCATCTCTCATATCCTTCTGTTTTGGCACATAACTATGGAACATTCCCGTAGCACAAGAATAGATACTGGTGTGTTCATGAACATACAAACAGAATACAATCAACGAAGCACATTGCCCTTTCAACATGGGGATTAGGGCTAAATAACAAACTAGAGTATGCCCAACAACCGTGGGCAACTTGAACTTATATAAGACCTATAATGGAGAAATAAAAAGGAAAAAAACAATCTCAGGCTATTCCCCTTCCATTTCACTCTTCTCCCTGATTTGTTTTATATAAGTAGCATATATGCATCCTATTCTATATAACATAATGCTTTCTTACTGTATTTTCTTTCTTCCCCCTTCACTATGTGGACTCCTAGTACTTGCACTGCAGAATCCCAGACCTCCTAACCCCTCAGACACATTCTCCCTGGGTTACTTAGCATCTGATGTAGCGGTATCCCCGCCAGCAGATTCAGTCCCGCTCATTCTCCAGTTATCAGGAGATCATCCAGAAGATGGCGCAGAATATGGAGGCGAGATTGTTCACTCTAGCCATTGCACCGCAGCGTTGGCCGTATCAAAGACGCGGATATTTCCTTCCGCCACGACCCTCAGCTTAGATGGGTACAGCATCGAGTATGGTAGCTGGCGTTCCCTCAGACGACATTTCACTTCTACATATTTTGCTCTTTTCCTTTGTACCTCTGCTGAGAAATCTTGGAAGATGAATACTTTTCTGCCATCTATCAATAAATCCACGTGATCCTTGGATTTACGCAGAATGGTGTCTCTATCTTTGAAATGCAGCAGCTTGATCAGGATCGGTCTTGGAGGAGCCCCTGGTAATGGTGACCAGAAGGTCACTCTGTGAGCTCTTTCAATAGCAAACATATTAGACAGAGAGTCTTTTCCAAACTTTGCGGTCAGCCACTGCTCAAAAAAGACCACAGCGTTTGTTCCCTTTGCTTTTTCTGGTGCAGATTATTCCTGTGGAGTCTGTTTTCTAGATCATCAGCCTTGCTTAGCAGATATGAAACATCGTGGGCGACTTTTCCTAGGTCTTTTCTTAGAGGAGGTACTGCATCTTCCAAGCAGCTGACCCGGTCTTCTACTTTTTTAATTCTCTCAGAATTAATATAATCACATATTCTCTTGTAAGTTCCCCAATTGAAGTATTGAGGGAAACAAGCGCAGCGCCGCAGTTGGTGACAGCTTTGAAGACATCTGCAATTGTGGGTTCAGTTACTTCTTGTGCTGGTACTGCACTATTGGCTCCCTCAGCAGCCACCATATTTATTGTGGCCTCGTCATCTGCCACCTGGCCCCCTGTACTTTCTGGACTGTTATTGCAGTTGGTAAGAGGGGGATGCACCAAAAGGCCAGTGTCTCTCCTCTGTGATTTCTTAGGGACACATGGGGCATCTGCAGGAGCCACTCTAGCAAACTTCTCCAGTCGCACTGCCACCTCTGCTGCCCTTATCCCCGCTCCAGCGCCATCTTGCCTCGCCCGCACTGCAGGTCCGCTCTCCCTCTCCTTCTTCTCCTTCCTACTCTGGCGCATCATACTGCTCGTTCCTGGCTGCTCCGGTTTCCCGTACTCAATATCGTCGTTCAAGGGACTCGTTCTGTACGATGTTGTGTGGATGCAGGAGGATTTGCAGGATTCTCGTCCGGGAGCGCGAGTATCAGCGTCCTCTTACATGCCGTGCCAGGCCATGCCCCCCTGCCTGTGAGTTCTCAATTGTTGCATGTCCCCTCATGGGCTTGCATTGCCTAAAGCCAAGCTAAGTAAGCTTGAAGCCAGGAAGAAGTCTTCCTAGGATTATAGTGAGAGACAGACTACAACAAAACTAATTTCCAGCAGAAGAGAAGAAGTTACTATTTAATCCAGCCGACATAGCAGAGCTGAGAGAGAGCACATATAGCAGAGCTAAGAGTGTTTGCCTGCCAAAACTAATGCCAAAACCTGCTGATGACCAAGATAAAGTTGGAAGATTGTTCCTTTATGCAAGTTTATGCCAAGTAAAGCTGTGTTCAACGTTAATAAAGTCTCGACTTCATTACTCCTTCACTATCCAAGTTAATCACCCCCTTTTACCACTGCTTCGGACAACCATGTCTGGGATCCAAGGATATCTAGGTAGGAGCACCGTAACAAGTGCAAAAGCCACACCCAAGGGACACTTTAGGCAACCCTTACACCACTCTGGCAGTCCTACATCTAGGTACCAACACCACTATACTTAAAGGGGACTCCATGTCCTTGTTGCTGAAATGCAACTGGCGTCACAACAACTTGCTCTATCAGAGGGACACATATCGTAAAAACCTCTTAAAGGGTAAGGGATACCCCAGACGCTGGGATGGAAACCAACGGATCCCCCAGTCCCTTGCAAAAGCACCACCCCAGCTCCAATAGACGATGCATCCACCTCCAGAAATATTGCTTACTGGCATCAGGACGAATGGAGTACTGGAGCCGTAGAGAAGGCCTGCTTCAAGGCTTGAAAGGCGGATTCAGCCTCAGCAGTCCAACTTTTGCGATTCGCCCCTTTGCGCGTCTAGGCGGTAGTAGTTGGTGAATCCCAGGAAACGTTGAATTGCCTTTAAACCAGAAGGACGAGGCCACTTCAAAATCGCAGACAGCTTCTCAGGCTCCATCTGCAGGCCAGTATCAGATATAATGTACCCCAATAATGGAAGCGACAAGTGTTCGATGATATATTTTTCTAATTTGTCGTACAGATTATTCTCTCTTAGTCTTTGAAGAACCAGACGAACCTGCCTCCGGTGAGTAGCCAAATCGGGAGAGAATATTAGAATATCATCAAAATAGACCACAACACTGGAATAGAGTAAGTCTCTGAAGATATTGATGAATTCTTGAAATACCGCTGGGGCATTGCTTAGCCCGCAGGGCATCACCAGATATTCATAGTGACCATCATGGGTGTTAAAGGCGGTCTTCCACTCGTCCCCTTGACGAATTCGGATCAAGTTGTAGGCCCCACGCAGATCTAATTTGGAGAAGATCTTAGCTCCTCTGAGGCGGTCAAACAACTCTGGAATAAGGGAAAGAGGGTATTTGTTCTTGACTATGATTTTATTTAGACCCCTAATCGATGCATGGCTGGAGAGAACCGTCTTTTTTCTTCACAAAGAAGAAGCCAGCGCCAGCCGGAGAAGATTATTTCTGGATAAATCCTCTATCAAGATTTTCTTTAATATAATCAGACATGGTTTGTGTCTCTGCTGGCGATAGGGGATAAATACGACAACGGGGAGGTGAAGAACGAGGAACCAGGTCAATAAGACAATCATAGGGCCTGTGTGGAGGTAACGTCTCAGCCTCCTTTTTATTGAAGACGTCGGCATAGGCGTGATATGCTGCAGGCAGATCTTCAAGATTTGGTGGTACCCGAGGTAACTGAGCAGGCTGAACAGGAGAAAGACATTTTCCGGACTTCCAATCAAGAACAGGTTCATTGATACGGAGCCATGGTAGCCCCAAAAGAAGAGGATGAGACACACTTGGAAGAATCAAGAACGAAATTTCTTCCGTATGGAGAGCTCCCACCTGTAGTTTCACAGGTTCAGTAGAAAATTTTACGGACTCAGATAGAGCCCTTCCATCGACAGATGACACCAATGGTCTCTGCAGGCGTCGGACTGGAATGCAATATCGATCCACTATGGCTTGCTGCAGGAAGTTTCCTGCCGATCCAGAATCCAGAAGAGCCGTCTCTGTGAACTGATTATCTCCAAACGACAAAGTTGCCGGCAGAGTCAGCAGTAGAGAGGAATTATCTTCACCTAGGGCCGCCTCTCCAACAGACCCTAGGCTCGGGAGTTTCCCGGCTTCAGGGGACAAGCACGGAGAAAATTATCAGAACCACAATAGAAACAAAGTCCTTTAGCATGGCGGTGATCACGTTCCTGTTCAGTCAGCCTGACTCGGTTGACCTGCATGGGCTCTGGAACTGCAGACAACATGGAAAGCTGAGGGGTAGGAGCTTGCTGAAGGGAAGATGCCAGGCGAAAAGGTCTCCCCTCACGTGCCACCTCTCTGGCACAATGCTGGAACCACATATCAATTTGAGTAGCCAGGGAGATGAGGTCATCCAAGGTAGAAGGAACATCCTGACCGGCCAGCTCGTCCTTAATTTTCCCACAAAGACCTTCCCAAAAATGAGCCACGAGTGCCTCATAATTCCAGCCTAGTTCAGAGGCCAGCGTACGGAACTGGACTGCATACTGGCCCACGGATTGACTACCTTGACACAACCGCAGTATAGAGGATGCGGCTGAGGTGGTGCGTCCTGGCTCGTTGAACACCCTGCGGAATGCTTCTAGGAAGGCCTGTAGATCCATTATGACCGGGTCATTCCTTTCCCAGAGAGGGTTGATGCAGGCCAGTGCCTCTCCAGAAAGGTGTGACATAAGAAAAGCCACTTTGGCTCGGTCCGAGGCTTGGATTACATATAAAAACAATTTAAATCCTGTCATTGAATGATAGTCACGGTCCCTTTCTCCTAGCTTCTGCAGAGCTCATGCAGCTACTTTTACTCTTTATATGGCAGTCTTATATACATGGACAATCCTGCAATTGCAGTATTTCATGTCCTGTTGTGGGATGATTAATGTAGTCCCTCGAGATGTTAAGATACCTCCAATAATATTGCCACTGTGTGTGCAAGCATGTGCAGTTTTCACACAATATATTATCAATCAGTATACACATAGAAACATAGAATGTGTCGGCAGATAAGAACCATTTGGCCCATCTAGTCTGCCCAATATACTGAATACTATGGATAGCCCCTGGCCCTATCTTATATGAAGGATGGCCTTATGCCTATCCCATGCATGCTTAAACTCCTTCACTGTATTTGCAGTTGACCACAAGAGTCACTTGTAATAGTAGTCTCGCTTTCCAGCGTGTGGACCCGTTCATATGGTGTTCTGATACATACGTGGCTGCGCGTCTGACACAGCTGCTTCGTCTCGTAGCTGGTCTTCAGCGCTAGTGTTGACACTTACTTCATCGCGTAGGCGGACTGAGAGTTCCGAGACGCCCGATTAGCTGTATATCAGTATCTTTGTTGTTTAATTCAGGGGTTCTTTTTCCACTTGGATTCCAATGTGTTGCCGCCAATGTCACCATACGAGTTTCGAAACCTATACTGGTTTCTTCCTCAGTGGTATTTTTTTTTAAAAAAGGCACAGATTACTCCTTATATTGAGTTCACCTCTTCATCTAAAATCTGGACCGGACTAATTAACTAGAAAAAATAAAAGACTGGACCGGACCATCATTCACATCAAATTATTAGCACAATATGTACTATATAATGGAAATATGTGAAAAATTAACAATATGAGAATAGTGATGTACAATATTTCCTGTGGACCCTCCCACGGGAAAATTGCAATATGTGTATGGTGACTTACAGTGCTGCCCATAATTATTCATACCCCTGGCAAATTTTGACTTAAAGTTACTTTTATTCAACCAGCAAGTAATTTTTTTGATGGGAAATGACATGGGTGTCTCCCAAAAGATAATAAGACGATGTACAAGAGGCATTATTGTGGGGAAAAAACATTTCTCAGCTTTTATTTACATTTGAGCAAAAAGTGTCCAGTCCAAAATTATTCATAGTACAAAAGGAAGTGAGTGGGCACTCTCATAGGCTCAATATATAATGTATCACTAAAATGTATTTATTAAATGGATGTAAATATAAAATATAGCTAGAAATATATAAAATATATATAGAATGTCCGGACAGATATCTCCAAGAAAAATATAAACAAAAAAGGAGAATGTATCTAGAGTAAATCAATAGCAGCACCGCGGTTATTCAGTAGAGTATGGATATCAGCTGTAGAACCTGTAGAATAGCTGATAAAATGCGGGTTCTAAGATCAGGGCAGAGTTCATTCCAGTCTCAAGCAGAAATAGTCTAATAGATCATAAAAGTAATGTCCTGAACAAATATCCTTATGGCAATATTGTGTAAAAAAATGGTGCAACAAAAATAGAGGTGATATTTCTCTAAAGTGCAGCCGTGCTCATGGAGAAAACATAGTCAAAGTGACGATATGGACATGCTGCCAAATATATGAAGAAACTCCGCAATGATAATTTTAAAGTTATTTCCCTGAAGAGTGTAACTTATAGTTACTAATTAATGTTCATATACAATGCTGCAGTCTGGGACTTGGATTCACCGCGTGCTCAAAGTAGGTCAGTGATACACAGTGCAGTTTGCCGAGGGTTATTCCAGTACTCACATGAATGTCGGTGGTGTCCTGTTCGTGGCGTCCCACGTGGGGTGAGTTTAGGGTAAGCTTACCTCTGACTTTAGTCTATAGCGGTCTCTATTAGCAGGCTTCACTAGTACCTCACTGCAGCCGATGTAGTCTGTTATGACTGGTAAATGGAGCTTTGCTGTATAACGTAGTTCTTCTTAAGTGGTCCCAGAGTCGGCTTATAGTGGGGCTCCCTGTAGGTCTTTGGCGTCCCTCGTGTTTCCGGCGGTGCCTGTACAGGTAATGGAGCTCAGCTAGCTTCCTGCCACTTCCTGTAGCACGCCAATCACTGCCGTCATTTCTGGGCTCTTTTTGCTTGAAAGCGCTTTCTTTAACATCCGCTAGAAGAGCGATGCTGGATATCCAGTTGCCGGTTATCTTATACGCGAGACGCGTTTCGAAGACTCTGCTGTCTTCTTCCTCAGTGGCTCTATTTGATCTGTCTGGCAAACCGGCTCTTGTATAGCTGTCTTCCTAAAGGGCTCTGTGGTAAATCTGAAATGGATCGAGTGATGTTAAATAGGATTCTTGCTGGATTGCGGTTCCATTGCTTTTTGTATGCGTCTTTTCGGCACTGATGCGTTTTTTACAAATAGGCATCTCTGGTTCTTGTAGAGAGCCTTCTATAGATTATTTTGAACCAGACTCATTGCACTCTTGTTCAATATGAACAATTCTTAAGGAGATATGAAAAAAAAAAAGATATATATATAAAAAAGAAATGCACATATATCAAAGAGTATAAAAAAATATATATAAAAGTTTGGCAGAGTATATAGATATAGGAAGGTGCAGAAACAGTCCCACAACAATGATGAAAGTATAGATCAGGAGTAAGATATCTCTGTATTGTTTTCTTGCAGAATCAGAACTATATTTCTTATTACAGGAACCTACATCAATATTTGCAATACAGATAATCGTATAGATGTTAGCGTGCCTGACATTGATTTATGCAGCCCTTCTGTTCCTCTTACATTCCCTAAATGCTCATATAGTCATGTGATTACATCAGAGGGTTTGTGGAATAATATTTTCGATGCACAGTAGTGTTCATAGTATGAGTGTATAGGGAATTAACTCTGATACATAAGCAGATCACGTCTGCGCTTCGTTGGGAACTTTTCGCTGTTGTGTGTGCTATATAGAGTATATGTTCTCTATGTATATCTTGGGAACTATCTTCTTTTAATATGTGTCACTCCTAAACCGTCTTATCAAAGAATTATAATTCCATAGGATGTCATGGCCCAGACTGTTGGGAACAACGTATATGTATCTCTCAAAATGCCGGCAGATGTTGTCAAAGGGAAGGTGGGGAACTAGAGACCATCATACCCAAGCTGGGGACGGATCTGGTGCTCTGGCAACGGTACGTAGACGACGTCATCTTTATCTGGCAGGGGGAAGAAACACAATTGCATACTTTTTTAGAAGAAATCAACCATAACTCATACAATCTCCATTTCTCCTCTAATATTAACCAAGACTGTACAGAATTTTTAGATATACTTATTACTACCCAACAAGACCAATATATATGCAACACTTACTAGAAAACGGTGGCAAGAAATAGTTTTATCCTCTTCTCCAGCTGCCACTTACCCTCTTGGCTGTTGAATATACCTGTGGGGCAGTTCCGTAGAATCAAGAGGAACTGCACAAGTGGAGAAAACTTTGAAGAAGAGGCTATCAAAATGCAAACACAATTTCAGTCTAAAAATTATCCGGATAATGTGATTGAAAAGGCTTTAAAAAAAGTTAGAGAAATGGACAGGAATCAGTTTTTCACAACAAATCCAATCGAGGATAAGATAAAACAAGGAGAAGACAGATTCCGCATAATACTACTGTATAATGCACAATACAAAAAAAATCAAGCAAATTATAAAAAAACATTGGCATTTGGTCCAGAAAGATAAGATCATAGGACCCCTTATTCCCACACTCCCAGAGATAGTCTATACCAAGGCCCCTAATTTAGGTCTGTAAATAGCCCCCTCTATCAAACATTGTACAAAGAATAACTTATCCATCAACAAATGGCTCAAAAGGAGTGGGTTCCATAGGTGTGAATGCGGCATAAATTGTAAAAACACATCATTCCCTAAGAAGACTACACGTATTAATTCAACACAAAACACGTTCTCTTTTGAAATTAAAAACCTTCTCACTTGTAATAGCTCTAATGTCATCTATATCATTGAATGTACATGTGCCAAACAATATATCGGTAGAACCAAAAGACCCCTCAAGACCAGAATAGCTGAACATATAAACAATATAAAAAAAAAGGATACGAAAAACACTCCCTGTCCAAGCATTTTAAACAAACTCATAATCAAGATCCTAAATATCTGACATTTGCAGCATTTGAACAGATAGAACGCCATTGGAGGGAAGGCAACCATATCGCACGAATCTCCAGAGCCGAATCTAGAAGGATATTCAACTTTGGTAGCCTGGCACCAGGGGGGCTAAATGCCGAATTACAAAATTTTGGGTTCCTTTAACGGGGTGGATGCCTCCGGCTCACGAGGGGTCCTAGTCCGGCTGTTTACCAGCACTAGGACCTCCCCTGGCCTGGGGGCCTCCATCCCTATTCCACCTACCCTTTGACAACATCTGCCGGCATTTTGAGGGATGCATATATACGTTGGCCCCAACAGTCTGGGCCATGACATCCTATGGAATTATAATTCTTTGATAAGACGGTTTAGGAGTGACACATATTAAAAGAAGATAGTTCCCAAGATATACATAGAGAACATATACTCTATATAGCACACACAACAGCGAAAAGTTCCCAACGAAGCGCAGACGTGATCTGCTTATGTATCAGAGTTAATTCCCTATACACTCATACTATGAACACTACTGTGCATTGAAAATATTATTCCACAAACCCTCTGATGTAATCACATGACTATATGAGCATTTAGGGAATGTAAGAGGAACAGAAGGGCTGCATAAATCAATGTCAGGCACGCTAACATCTATACGATTATCTGTATTGCAAATATTGATGTAGGTTCCTGTAATAAGAAATATAGTTCTGATTCTGCAAGAAAACAATACAGAGATATCTTACTCCTGATATATACTTTCATCATTGTTGTGGGAGTGTTTCTGCACCTTCCTATATCTATATACTCTGCCAAACTTTTATATATATTTTTTATACTCTTTGATATATGTGCATTTATTTTTTACATATATATTTTTTATATATATATCTTTTTATATATATTTTTTTTTTTTCATATCTCCCTAAGAATTGTTAATATTGAACAAGAGTGCAATGAGTCTGGTTCAAAATAATCTATAGAAGGCTCTCTACAAGAACCAGAGATGCCTTTTTTTTTTTAACGCATCAGTGCCGAAAAGACGCATACAAAACGCAATGGAACCGCAATCCAACAAGAATCCTATTTAACATCACTAGATCCATTTCAGATTTACCACAGAGCCCTTTAGGAAGACAGCTATACAAGAGCCACTGAGGAAGAAGACAGCAGAGTCTTCGAAACGCGTCTGGCGTATAAGATAAGATATATTTGATCTGGCACGATAATACCCGGCAACTGGACATCCAGCATCGCTCTTCTAGCGGATGTTAAAGAAAGCGCTTTCAAGCAAAAAGAGCCCAGAAATGACGGCAGTGATTGGCGTGCTACAGGAAGTGGCAGGAAGCTAGCTGAGCTCCATTACCTGTACAGGCACCGTCGGAAACACGAGGGACCCCAAAGACCTACAGGGAGCCCCACCACGAGCCGACTCTGGGACCACTTAAGAAGAACTACGTTATACAGCAAAGCTCCATTTACCAGTCATAACAGACTACATCGGCTGCAGTGAGGTACTAGTGAAGCCTGCTAATAGAGACCGCTATAGACTAAAGTCAGAGGTAAGCTTACCCTAAACTCACCCCACGTGGGACGCCACGAATAGGACACCACCGACATTCATGTGAGTACTGGAATAACCCTCGGCAAACTGCACTGTGTATCACTGACCTACTTTGAGCACACGGTGAATCCAAGTCCCAGACTGCAATATTGTATATGAACATTAATTAGTAACTATAAGTTACACTCTTCAGGGAAATAACTTTGATATTATTATTGCGGAGTTCCTTCATATATTTGGCAGCATGTCCATATCGTCACTTTGACTATTTCTTCTCCATGAGCACGGCTGCACTTTAGAGAAATATCACCTCTATTTTCGTTGCACCCTCTGTATTATTTTTGCAACACTTTGCATTTTTATATTTATTGTATTTTCTACATTGGTTGGACTTTGTGGATTCATTCACCCATTTACCTTTGATACCTGCATTTGCCTTCTTTCATTTGGCACATTATATATTTTTTTACACAATATTTTTTACACAATGTTGCCATAAGGATTTTTGTTCAGGACATTACTTTTATGATCTATTAGACTATTTCTGCTTGAGACTGGAATGAACTCTGCCCTGATCTTAGAACCCGCATTTTAGCAGCTATTCTACAAGTTCTACAGCTGATATCCATACTCTACTGAATAACCGCGGTGCTGCTATTGATTTACTCTAGATATATTCTCCTTTTTTGTTTATATTTTTCTTGGAGATATCTGTCCGGACATTTTATATATATTTTATATATTTCTAGCTATATTTTATATTTACATCCATTTAATAAATACATTTTAGTGATACATTATATATTGAGTCTATGTGAATCCACTTGTAAGAGTGCCCACTCACTTCCTTTTGTACTATTTGATTTTGGTGAACAGAGTGTGACATCAGTTTGGAGCACCTTGCCATCTCCAACCAGAGGGAGAGCCGCCCTAGACATCCTCCTAGATCCAAAATTATTCAGACCCTTCTCAATAATTAATAGGAAAGCCTTTATTGGATATTACAGCGATCAGACGCTTGCTATAATTGCAGACCAGCTTTTTGCATGTCTCCACAGGTATTTTTGCCCATTCATCTTTAGCAATGAGCTCCAAATCTTTCCGGTTGGAGGGTCTTCTTGCCATCACCCTGATCTTTAGCTCCCTCCACAGATTCTCAATTGGATCCAAGTCTGGACTCTGGCTGGGCCTCTCCAAAACGTTAATGTTGTTGTCTGCTAACCATTTCTTCACCACTTTTGCTGTGTGTTTTGGGTCATTGTCCTGCTGAAATGTCCACTGGTGCCCAAGGCCAAGTTTCTCTGCAGACTGCCTGATGTTGTCGTTGAGAATCCTCAAGTATCGCTCTTTTTTCATGGTGCCATTTACTGTGATTAGGTTCCCTGGTCCATTGGCTGAAAAACACCCCCAAAGCATTAGGTTCCCACCACCATGTTTGACAGTGGGGATGGTGTTCTTTGGGTTGAAGGCTTCTCCTTTTTTACGCCAAATGAAGGAAACATCATTGTGACCAAAAACAATTAAATTTTTGCTTCATCTGACCATAACACAGGAGACCAGAAGTCTTCTTCTTTGTCCAGATGAGCTTTTGCAAAGGCCAAGCGAGCTTTTGTGTGCCTTATCTGGAGAAGTGGCGTCCTTGGTCTGCATTGTACAGTTTCTGTTGGATTGTCTGCCTTGAGACATTGCCACCAGCAGAGCCCAGGTTCACCAGGATGGCCTTGGTGGTGATGCTTGGATTCCTTTTCACCTCTCTAACTATCCTCCTGGCCAGCACAGGTGTCACTTTTGGCTTCCGACCACGTCCTCTGAGATTTTCCACAGTGCGGAACATCTTGTATTTTTTGCTCAAATGTAAATAAAAGCTGAGAATTTTTATTTGTTTTCCACAATATTGCCTCTTGTACATCGTCTTGATATCTTTTGGGAGACACCTATGTCATTTCTCGTCAAAAAATTACTTGCTGGTTGAATCAAAGTAATTTCAAGTCAAAATTTGCCAGGGGTATGAATAATTATGGCCAGCACTGTATATAGGTATCCAACACTACTGTAAATAGGAGGGTATAAAGGGAAAGGACTAGGACTTAAATCTACACCAGCAGACTTGTTATGCCCCGCTCTGCACCACCAACTCTCCACTGTGCTACACCCACTTTTTTAAAAAGTGGCAAGTCTGGTGCTAAACCCCACCAAAAAGTTGCAAAATTTTGGCTATTATACTTTCTGACACCTGTTTTCTGGCATAAAGGGGTTGATAAATGTCCCCCTCTGAGCTTATCTTTCCTTTTTCTTATGCCACTGTCCTGCCCGGAGGTGGACATCAACAATAGAGGAGACACCAAAGCTTATAAAGCCATTAAGCCTCCATGATTTGCAGTTACATGGTGATCATGCAGGCACACAAGCTACGACCAAATTATTGCAGCGAGAGCCCTGCCCTGTCTGACAGCTAGGTTCCTGCTTAGAAGACAGGGATTGGAGACGACTCCAATCCCTGATGTTTAACCACCTAGATGCTGCGGTCAATTGCAATCATGGCATCTAAGTATATAGGCAGTTGACTCTCCCTATGCCTCATAGCCCCCTCCTCCCCCTTATGAATATAATTGTGGGGTGCCACTGGATTGCCATGGCAGCTGGAGGCCTATATCGACCAAAAAATGTGGGGAATGCAGCAACACAAAAAAAAAATATTAATTTTTTTTTTGCATGGGATGTGCTATAATTGTGCAAAACTAGTATGGAAACTAATACAACTAGACAGATTTGATATTGTTGTAATTGTACTGATCTACAGAATAAAAGTAACATGATTATGTTATGCCACATGAAATGCCCATAAAATTTAAAATTCTAAAATATATGGTGGAATAGATTTTTTTCCCTATTACCTTCCCCCAAAAAGTTAATAATTTATCTGTATGTCAAAATGTTGTCACAAAAAATACAATTCGTCCTGCAAAAAAAGAAGCCCTAATATGGCTATAGCAACTGAAAGATAGAAAAGTAAATCCTCTTGGAATGGCAGGACAAAAAAATAATAATAATTTTGTCTGATGTACTATTTTGGCGCAAAAGTAATAAAGATAAGAAAAACTAAAAGTATTTGTTATAGTTATAATTAGGGATGAGCGAATCGACTTCGGGAAATAGTTTTTTACAGTATAAATCATTTTCTGAAGTTAGTATGCGAAGTCTCGCAAGACTTGTTTCACGTTTTATCCGAAGTCAATTCGCTCATCCCTAGTTATAATCGTACCGATACTGATCCATAGAAGAGACAGAACAATGCTGCACAATGAACAGCACAACATTTAAAACATGAAATCAATCGTTGAATGCCTGTTTTTTCCCTTTCCCTCCCATAAAGCATTAATAAATGTAATTAATACTGTATATGTGCCCCCAAAATAGGCTTAAATTGCTGGGTCTCAAGCAAGATCTCGCAACAGCACATGCACAGGATACATTGAGATCCCATGATGAGAGCAGAATCCTGTGCTTGAACAGTGGGTACCATGCATGCCCCACACGGAGAGAGCAGAACCAGACATAGGATGGTGGCATCACTGGCAGCTCTGGAGTATAATACAGGATGTAACTCAGGATCAGTACAGGATAAGTAATGTAATGTGTGTACACAGTGACTGCACCAGCAGAATAGTGAGTGCAGCTCTGGAGTATAATACAGGATGTAACTGAGGATCAGTACAGGATAAGTAATGTATGTACACAGTGACTGCACCAGCAGAATAGTGAGTGCAGCTCTGGAGTATAATACAGTATGTAACTCAGGATCAGTACAGGATAAGTAATGTAATGTGTGTACACAGTGACTGCACCAGCAGAATAGTGAGTGCAGCTCTGGAGTATAATACAGGATGTAACTGAGGATCAGTACAGGATAAGTAATGTATGTACACAGTGACTGCACCAGCAGAATAGTGAGTGCAGCTCTGGAGTATAATACAGTATGTAACTCAGGATCAGTACAGGATAAGTAATGTAATGTGTGTACACAGTGACTGCACCAGCAGAATAGTGAGTGCAGCTCTGGAGTATAATACAGGATGTAACTGAGGATCAGTACAGGATAAGTAATGTATGTACACAGTGACTGCACCAGCAGAATAGTGAGTGCAGCTCTGGAGTATAATACAGGATGTAACTGAGGATCAGTACAGGATAAGTGTAAAGGCCGATTCATTGGCCTGTATTTGTGGGAGGGGCTTGGCCACCTACTACTTTAACGGCCGGCGCCCTCCCACAAGCGTACGTAGTGCAGAGTCCTTTGGAAGCGCGCTCGTACCTGGCTGTTCCTTCGGTGGATCGGGTAAGTGCACAGGCGTGCGTGCAGTGGTCGGCCCTTTGGTGCGTAGGGGCCGCCATACGCTGCGCCTGATTTCACCCCTCCTGCCCGCTTCACAAGCGGCACCTCGTCAGCCTCTGGAAGGGGGATACATGGAGCCAACATGGCACCCCCCTCCTCCACCGCCCAGGCTCGCGCCCGGCACCGCTCTCCGGCGGGGGGCGGAGCCAGTGGTCACATGACGGCCAAACCCCCCGCCCGCCTCCCCGCCTCCCCGCCCGCTTCCGCCCCCCTCTTCTCGGCCGGTACACAGCCTGCGCCTGCCTCGCTCCCTCGCCTGGCCGGCAACCCTCACTTCCCGAAACTGCCAGGGGGCACATTTTCTCCCCACGCGGTGGAGGTGCCCAGCCGGCGGGGGGCGGCCCCTCGTCGAGTAGGGGGGCACCCCCGCACTGGGCACCCCATCAGGGAGTGGTGGCCCCCCACGTGGCACGTCCCACACAGAAGGGGGGAGGCATGTCTGATTAGGCCTCCCCCTATGCCAGGGGGGCAGCTCCGTTTCCCCACGCGGTGGAGGTGCCCAGCCGGTGGGAGGCGGCCCCCCGTGGAGTAGGGGGGGCACCCCCGCACTGGGCGCCCCATCAGGGACCAGTGAGGCCCCCCACGCGGCACTCTTAGTCTCGGCAAGATGGGGCCCTCGTCGCCGGGGGCCCCCCTGGGCCGACCTCATGCCAGAGGGCTGCGCTGCTCCCCACGCGGCAGTAGTGCTCAGCCGGCGGACGGCGCCACCCTGGGACAGAGAGGGCCCCGCACTGAGCACCCTGTCAGGGACATGCGTCAGCTCTCCACGTGGCACTCGTCTCATGTTTGCGGGGAGTGTCAGCCGTTGCCAAAATCCATCCCCACGTGGTTCATGATACCAGGGAACTCCGCGTTCCCCACGCGGTTACCATGGAGCACGGCGGCGCATGCAACAGCTCGCTCCTCGCCCACATTAAAGTCTGGCACGGGCCGCCGTGCCGCCTAGATAGGTAGGGGTTTCCATCGTCAACGTCAGGCACTGGTCAAAAAAAAACAAAAAAACAAAAAAAAAACACCCACTCCCGCTAGTCACCATACCTCCCCTCACGAACACGTCCTGGTAATTGAGCCTCACGCATTGACTGGTTCTTTTGCATTTGTTCCGTTGTTGTTTTCCAGGTTCTATACAGTGGTTAGTCTGAGAGAAGTTGGTGGGATCTCAATTGATTTTCCTTGGCTACCAAGGTAGTGAGGTACACGTCGGGGGATGGGAAGTGGCTGCCTTCAGGCTGGGGTCTCATGGTTTTTTTTAACGTACAGGTCATTTTCATTTCATTTTACTTCCGTGGAAGTCAGTGCATAGGGATTCTCAGTTGGTAAGTACGTCAGGTCTCCTTGCATGGACTTCCGGGTGGCGGTTCCTGGCCATTACTTCACGGCTCTTCTGGTTCAGTGTGCATACCTCACGGGAATTGTTCACCTTTTTTCATTACGTGGCTAGACAGCTGCACGGGTGCCAGCGATTATCCAGGCTAGTCGGTCATGTTACGTTACTGTTTCCACAGCCGCAATGTCACGTGCATCGGACATTGTCGACGCGTCGGTGGACGAGGTCGTAGCACAGACGTCCGAAAGGGGCAGTACACCGTCCCTACGTGCTTGGACAATTCCTAGGCTGATGGCGGAGTTGACAAAGCGGGGCGTCCCTTTTCCGGCAACCGCCAGGAAAGCAGAGCTATATCGGCTGTGGAGAGACTCCCTGGCACCCAGCGCCAATGATCCCCCTGCAACTACGATGCAAACATCGCTGACTCAGATACACGTCATGCTAAACAGTCTGACGTCGGCTGTCACATCCATGCAGGCGAGGTTGGAGTCCATCGAGGCTCAGCAGCACAGTCGCACCAGTTTCCTCCCTCGAGGTTCCGGTCGCCTCCACCTCTGCCATAGCAGACATTCGTTCTGCCCAGTCCGTCCCTAACGTGACTCCCTCCCACTATGTCCCGCTCAATCATCAGGAAGGACATCCTAGAGGGTAGGGATGTCAATCTTGCGTCTCTACTCATAGCCTCCAGGGACCTTTCTGACAACAAGGTTATAGCCTGTGGGGAAGTGTCAGTGGTACTAAGGAGCATTGACCACCGGCTCAACCGCAAATTGTCCATCCCAGAATTCGTCATGGCATTTAGTCTTTTCAGGGATGTCATTTGCACTGCCAGGCCGGACAGGAGGGAGGAACTAGACCTTTATCTCTTAAGGGTCACAGAGTTGGGTCATAGGTATGGAGGAACCGCGTTCTACGACTACCACTGTTCGTTCGCAGCGGCAGCGGCTCTCTCCCAGTTCCAACACGTCACTGACTGGTCCAACCTGGACACTGAGCTTTTCTGCAGACACTTTGCAGGTCTGAAGGCTCCCTCCTGTTCCGCCTGTCAGTCTATCTTCCACTCGGTCGAGTGGTGCGATAAGTCCGCCGTCAGCACGGCGTCCTACCCCTCCAGCTCCACAGCTGGTCCTCTGGAGGTCTTCAGGCCCCCCAGCTCAGTAGACAAGCTGGGTCGGCCCATCATTCAGCTAGGAAGGGCACAGATATGCAACAACTTTAATTACGCCTCTTGTAATTTTGGGCAGTGCCGGTTGTTGCATATCTGTACCAATTGTTTTAGGGCCCACCCCCGAGTAGCATGCTCATTAAAATCGGTAAGAAATTACATGAGTGTGGTCAATATCAGCCGTCTACAAGAATTCCTTGCAAGGTCACCACAACCCTGGGTTTGTACAGTTCCTGGTGACAGGATTTCACGAGGGCTTCCACACGGGACTGATCACGACTCCAGAGTCCACACACGAGTGCAAAAACCTTCAGTCAGCCGAAAGAAATCCCGCCTCGGTAGACGCACTAATAGAAGCCGAGTTGAGCAAGGGGTTCCTAATCGGTCCCTTTGGTGTGCCCCCCTTTCAACGCTGGAGAGTCAGTCCCGTAGGGGTAGTCACAGGCAAGTTCAGCGGGAAGGAAAGACTCATCATTGACTTGTCGGCCCCACACGGCTCCCAGGTCCCCAGCCTCAACTCCCTCATTCCTTCGGAGGAAGTGGGCATGAGATATGCTTCGATCGACCAGGCTATCGCTAACATCATGAAAACGGGCCCAGGGTCCTGGTTATCCAAAGCCGACATATCGGATGCCTTCAAGTTGCTTCCCATCATGCCAGCCCTCTGGCAGTGGCACGGCATCAAGTGGAAAGGACTGTACTATTTCTCCACTAAGCTCACCTTCGGTTCCAAGAGTAGCCCCTGGCTCTTCGATCAGTTGGCTCAGGCACTCCACTGGATCTTGGAACACGTAGTCCTCTGTGAGTTTGTCATCCACTACTTGGATGACTTCCTGCTGATTGAGAGGCCAGGGGCACTCCCCCTAGGGCTGGGCAAGTTACTCAGGTGCTTTTCCCAGTTAGATGTCCCGGTGTCCCCCAAGAAAGTAGAAGGCCCGGCCACAGTCATCACCTTTCTGGGCATCGAGTTAGACTCCCAGCATATGCTAGCTAGATTGCCGGCAGACAAGTTAACTAGGATCAGAGGAGTCATTCACAGGTTCACGGTCACGACCGTGGTCACTAAGGCTGACCTCCAGTCTCTACTAGGCATGTTGAACTTCGCCATGCGCATCATCCCGCAGGGCAGAGCGTTCATATCCCGCCTACTCGCGCTCTTGAGTTCCGCCCCAGAACAGGACAGCCCGGTGTGCTTGGACAGTCTAGCCCTAGCGGACCTCCACATGTGGGACCATTTCCTGAGCCAGTGGAACGGGGTCTCCTTATTTGTACCCGAGCTGTCGTGTCAGTCGCCTACAGTCTTCTCAGATGCAGCTGCGGGCTCAGGGTTTGCCGCCATTTTTGGCACCCACTGGGTGGCAGACGCATGGCCTGCCGAGGTGGGACAAATCCCGGGCTTCCTCCAGACCTCGGCGCTGTTCGAGCTGTACCCCATCGTGGTGGCCGCCCACATTTGGGGCAAATTTTGGGCACGTCAGTCTGTTCTGTTCGTTACTGACAACACAGCTGTAGTGGACATTCTCAACAGTGGGCTGTCGAAATCTAGCCCAGTCATGTGTTTTCTCAGACGGTTAGTGCAGCTCTCCCTGCTACACCACTTTCATGTCTTTAGTGCGCATGTGCCAGGTGCGCAAAACGGGGCTGCTGACGCCTTGTCGAGGGCTAACTTCTCCCGTTTTTTCCAGATCATGCCAGAGGCAGATGCGACAGGCGCCACCATCCCTCCTCTCGAGTCCTTAAGGCTAGTGTAACCGACCACCTTGAGACGGCCCACGCTCTAATACGCCATTCCCTCTCGCCTAACACGACCAGGGCATACAACACCGGGTGGAAGACGTTCTGCAGGTTTCGAAGAGAATGTCCTCAGGAGGACTCCAGTTTTCCAGATTACATCCTGGCGTTCATTGGTTATTGCCACTCAGTACGCAAGCTCTCCCACGCTACAGTGAGGTCGTACCTGGCGGGAGTGCAACACTTCCTCTCCGTTAGCCATCCCGAACTAGCATCAGTGTTCACCATACACGCTGTCAAAGCCGCCCTCAAGGGTTTGAGCAAGTGCGGGCCTCAAAGCCAAGTACGCAGGCAGCCGGTCACCGGCCCTCTTTTCCGCAAACTGTCCGACGCCTTGGACGGTAATCTTTTCGGGGTTTTGGCCAGCTTGGTACTTAAATCCGCCATCTACTTAGCCTTCTACGGCTTCCTGAGACCTGGGGAGTTTACCTGTTCGCCAGGCAGCAACAGTTTCCTCACGGTCAACCAACTGGTCCAAAACTCCGACGGGTTCACATTACTGCTCAAGACGTCTAAGACCTCCCAGTTGGGACCCCCTGTCCAGGTATCCTACTTTCCCACAGCACATCAATGGTGTCCCGTCACGGTGCTTCGTCGGTTACGGTCCGCCTTGTCCGGGGCCGGACCGAACAGTCCTTTGTTACCCTTCGGGGTGGTTCCGCTCACCACCCAGCAGTTCATATCCCACGTAAGGTCACTAGTGGCCAGCACGGGCGGCGACCCTGCCACCATTTCGGGCCATTCGTTCCGCATAGGCGCGGCATCCGCGGCCTCTAAGAACAGAGTACCTGCGCATGTCATTCAGAAACTGGGGCGTTTGCACTCGTCTTGTTTCAACCGTTACATACCACACCCCGAAACCGAGATGTCGGCAGCCTTTCAAACTTTAGCTTTGTAACGACTTTGCAATAAATTACTTCTGCCTACCCGTATGTCTTTTGCCCTCTTTCAGGCGTCCCTCCACGACACGGTCACGGCACAACTCTGACCGCCTAGGGGTAGGGTAGCCCAGGTAGGACAGACACGTACTTGGTTGCCACGACCACAAGTGTAAAGGCCGATTCATTGGCCTGTATTTGTGGGAGGGGCTTGGCCACCTACTTCAACGGCCGGCGCCCTCCCACAAGCGTACGTAGTGCAGAGTCCTCCCACCCACCCCTTTCTCCTGTTACTCTCAAAGGGGATGCCCTCTTTCAGGCGTCCCTCCACGACACGGTCACGGCACAACTCTGACCGCCTAGGGGTAGGGTAGCCCAGGTAGGACAGACACGTACTTGGTTGCCACGACCACAAGTAATGTATGTACACAGTGACTGCACCAGCAGAATAGTGAGTGCAGCTCTGGAGTATAATACAGGATGTAACTGAGGATCAGTACAGGATAAGTAATGTATGTACACAGTGACTGCACCAGCAGAATAGTGAGTGCAGCTCTGGAGTATAATACAGGATGTAACTCAGGATCAGTACAGGATAAGTAGTGTATGTACACAGTGACTGCACCAGCAGAATAGTGAGTGCAGCTCTGGAGTATAATATTGGATGTAACTCAGGATCAGTACAGGATAAGTAATGTATGTACACAGTGACTCCACCAGCAGAATAGTGAGTGCAGCTCTGGAGTATAATAGAGGATGTAACTCAGGATCAGTACAGGATAAGTAATGTAATGTATGTACACAGTGACTGCACCAGCAGAATAGTGAGTGCACCTCTGGAGTTTAATACAGGATGTAACTAAGTATCAGTACAGGATAAGTAATGTAATGTATGTACACAGTGACTGCACCAGCAGAATAGTGAGTGCAGCTCTGGAGTATAATACAGGATGTAACTCAGGATCAGTACAGGATAAGTAATGTAATGTATGTACACTGTGACTGCACCAGCAGAATAGTGAGTGCAGCTCTGGAGTATAATACAGGATGTAACTAAATGATTTTCCTATTTCATGACGTAAAGTCATAGTTTTATTAAAGACACGGAGGCGAGTATTGCTATCTCCTTCTTTACTTTCCACCAATAGCAGCAAAGAAGAAATTTACATAATCATAACAATAAAGGACCCTCCCCTGATAGATCCTATAATAAGCAGTGTCCTCTTTATCAACTTCCTCTTTCTTGACAACCGCGACACCAACTGCAACTGGAACCGGAACCGGAACTGGACCCGAGAACTGCGATCAACGGGATCCCCGAACAGCAGGATCAAGCCAACCGGGCTAACACCTCAGGAAACCTGGAACCATGGAACAGACCAAACACCGTGGAGAATTCAGCCTGAAACAGAGCAAACAATATAGCCAGTGTGAGAAACTGGTCAGGTAATGAACGAAAACGACCCTGGAAACAGAAGCACACAGCCAGGTCGGTGAAAAACATAGGACAATAAATAATACATGATATACATCAAATATATATATACATAAATATCAACTAAAGACAATGTAAACAGTCCAACAATAACACCCCACAAAAAAGGGCGGGCAGAAGAAATCCAGGGCGGGCAATACTCGCCTCCGTGTCTTTAATAAAACTATGACTTTACGTCATGAAATAGGAAAATCATTTAGTTTTACATCAAGACACGGAGGCTCATATTGCAAGTTCAAAGTTGACCAATAATGGAGGAGAACACATGAGGAGGTGGTCGGAAATAAAATTCCCGAAATGTGGAGGCCCTAGACCAATCCGCCAAACGCAAAATGTCCTCCAAACGAGCCCCCGAAACCGCCAGGGCGGTGGCAGCCGCGCCCCTGGCCGAATGAGCGGTAAATACCGTAGTATCAATCCCAGCAAGGGACATGACCCACTTCATCCAGCGCGCCAAAGTGGGGCTAGACACAGGGCCAAAAGGATGGCGAATAGAGAGGAACAACTGTGGAACGGCCACAGAGCGGTGAGCTCGCGTGCGCAACTCATATTCACGCAAGCAAGCCACAGGACATAGCGCCGGGGAAGACGGGAAACAGGGATAAGAGACAGACCGAATATTGGTCTTGGTGCGCCGCGTAATGTTAAAGGTGACGCCCTCAGGAGAAAAGGACCGAGCATCATGGTCCAGAGCCCTGACGTCAGAAACCCGCTTACAGGAAATAAGGCAAAAGAGGGTCAACAACTTGGCCGAAAGCTGACGGAGGGAAAGAGACGCGTTCTCAGGCCACGCAGTGAGGAAAGAGAGGATCAGCGAAACGTCCCAAGTGGTAGTGAAGCGCGGCCGAGGAGGCCGAGCCAAACGAGACCCACGCAGCAAGCGCGACACCAAAGGGTGCTGACCCGCCGGAACACCATCAAAACCCAAGTGGGTCGAAGAAATTGCAGAACGGAACAGATTAATGGTCCGATACGCCTTTCCCGCCTCAAAAAGAGACGTAAGGAACTGCAATAAATGGGTCACAGGCGCCGAAACGGGATCAAGGTTCCGTTCCACGCACCAGTTAACCCAAGATCGCCAAGCTGCCCGGTAAGATTTTCGGGTGCCGGGAGCCCAAGCGTTATCCAGGAGGCGTCTAGTCGCCTCCGAAACTCCCACGACCTCTCCGGGAGACCCGAGATCCGGCACGCCAGATGCTGATGGGATCCGTCGACCAGTAGGGGGTGGGGCACGCCCAGAGGGCCCTGGAGGAGATCCGTCCGACCCGGGAGGAGGAGAGGTACATCCACCAGGAGTTCCAGGAGCATCGGGTACCAGGCCTGAGTCCCCCAGAAGGGGACCACCACTACCAACTCCGCCATCTGACGACGAGTCTGAAGCAGCATCCTCGGGATCATGGCAAAGGGTGGAAACGCATAGTGCAGAGCCGAAGTCCAGTCCTGGAGAAACGCATCCACCGCCTCCGCTTCCGGATCCGGGCGCCAGCTGAAGAACCTGGGAAGGTGGGTATTGAGCCGCGACGCAAAGAGGTCTATGGTGCAAGGGCCCCAGATGGCCGAAATCGAGCAGAACGTCTCTGGAGCGAGCCTCCAGTCGCTGCCGTCCGTGAAGTACCGGGAACTCCAATCCGCTCTGTAGTTGTGAAGACCCGGGAGATATTCCGCCTGCACCATGAGGTCCCTGGAGAGACAGTAGGACCAGAATTCCTTCGCGAGGCGAGCCAAAGTAGCCGACTGAGTGCCGCCCAGGTGATTGACATAGCGGACCGCCGACACATTGTCCATGCGCAAACGGATACACGCATGGGCCATGCCATTGGAGAAACTCCGGATTGCGAACGAACCCGCCAGAAGTTCCAACGCGTTGATGTGAAGACGGCTCTCTTCCTCTGACCATCGACCACCCGTGGAAATGCCTTGGCAGTGGGCACCCCAGCCCTTGAGACTCGCGTCCGATTCCACCACGAAATCCGGTTGGAAACCGAAGACCGATCTGCCGTTCCACGCCTCCAAGTTCTCTATCCACCACCGGAGCTCCTCCCGAGCCTCCTGATCCATGACCACAGATCCGCAAAGGTGGCACCGGCCCGAAGATGGGCGATCTTCAGTCGTTGTAGAGCCCGATAGTAGAGAGGCGCCGGGAACACCGCTTGGATCGAAGATGCCAACAGGCCAATGATGCGGGCCAGATGGCGCAGCGACAGGGAGGTAGCCGCGAGAGCATGTCTCAACTCCTTGCGGATCGCCCGCAATTTCGCCATCGGGAGGCTGAGGGACTCCGAAACCGAGTCCACTGTAAAGCCCAGGAAATCCATCTGACGAGATGGCGTGAGGATCGACTTCTCGGGGTTCAGCAGGAAACCCAGGTCTGTCAAGAGTTGTGAGGTCCACTGAAGGTGTTGCAGCAGTGTCGAGTGACATTGATGCATAACGAGGATGTCGTCCAGATAGACGATTAGACGCACACCCCGACACCGCAGCCAGGCCATGACCGGACGCAACAGTTTGGTAAAGCACCAAGGTGCTGACGACAGGCCGAACGGGAGGCACGTGAAACGCCACACGTCGTCCCCCCAACGGAAACGCAGGAGATCTCTGGATGCCGCGGCAATCGGGACCGTCAGGTACGCATCCTTGAGGTCCAATTTTACCATCCAGTCCCCTGGAACTAATAAGTCCCGAAGGAGGTGAATCCCCTCCATTTTGAAATGGCGATATCGCACCACAGAGTTCAGGGCGCGGAGATTTATCACAGGACGCATCTGGCCGCCCTTTTTCTGGACCAGAAAAATGCTGCTGAGGACACCCCCGGAGGTAGGGGGAGCCCTCTCTATTGCCCTCTTTTGGAAAAGGGACCGGAGCTCGATGTCTACGAGTTCTCTGTGTGGTTGGGCCAGACCCAGTGGCGGGGGAGGAAGGATGAGCCCTGGGGAGTCTGTGAGCTCTATGTGAAACCCCCTCACCGTAGTCAGTACCCATGGGTCTGACGTAACCGTGGACCAAACATGGGAAAAATGACGGAGTCTGCCCCCGACACAAGAATCCAAAGAAATCCCCACTGGGGATAGACTTACCAAAGGATTTGCGAGGGTTCTGGTTTCCTCGAAACGACCTTGATCGCCATTGGCCGCCTCTGGCCGGGAAAAATGGAGGAGGAGGGCTTCTCTGCTCCTGGAAAGGTCGTCCTTGCGAATAGGAGCCTCTGCCCGAACTGCGGGCTTGGAATGCTGAACGGCCGGACAGACGGCCCCTACCACTGCCGGCCCTGGTGGAGACCCGACCCCGGAACACCCTACGCATGGAGGATTGGGCCTTGTCCAGTGCCGTAAATGCCCCCACATATCTACCGAGGTCCTTGATAAAGGAGTCCCCGAAAAGTAGACCATTAGCGTCCTTTCCTGCCTCGGTAAGAGCCAGATTAGCCAGTTTCGGGTCGATCTTAAAAAGTATGGCTTTGCGCCGTTCAATGGCCAGGGATGAGTTAGAGCTGCCCGCGATACAGATGGCTCTCTGTATCCACCCGGAAAGCTCCTCCGGGTCTATTGGAGAACCGTCAATTCTGGCCGATTCGGCCATTTCAAAAATTTTGGCCAGAGGACCAAAGATGTCTAGGAGCTTGTCCTGGCAACTCCTCAGCGCTGAATCTAACCCTTTACGGGGATTCCAGCCGGTTTTGGCCAGGAACTGGGTCATCTTCGGATCCACCGAAGGCGTCTCACAGACCTTGCTTGGTACTAAGGGTCTGGGACATTCGGACCTAAGCTTACTGCGCCCCTCCTTACTGAGAGGACGACGCACCCAGTGCTCCAGATAGGTGCTCACGTGGGCCGTTGGCAGCCATTCTGATGACCTGGGGTGGTGAAGGGCATCAGGGTCAAACAAGGGGTTGCCAGAGGGATCCACCAGGGAAGGAGCCGCCCTAGGGGCGGTGGCGGCAGGAGCCGCAGACCCAGAGGTGGAAGGCACAGGGTCAGTAGTGCCAGGGATGTCATAATCCATCTCCTCCTCAGAGTGGCCGCTCGCCTCCGCGTTAGCCTCCGCATCAGAATCCAACTCTGATTCTATATCACTGAGTAGTGCTCTAGCACTTTTCCATGTACGCGCCCTTTCTGCCTGGCGCGGCAAGGCTCTTTTGCGCGATCTATGCGCGCTATCAATGGTGGCTGAGATCACACCGGTCTGTTTCTCCTGTACATGAGGAGTCTCACCAGCGGCAGGCTGCGGATGGGTTATAGGCGACAGACTAGAGGGGCCAGGGGCATGGGCAGATAAGGCCTGGGCAATTGTTTGGGAAATCATGGATGACATGGATCCCATGGCCTCAATGATTGCGCTGGATACAGAGCGCTGTAATTCTAGGGCCTGCATGCTCGTATCAGACCTTCCAGGGTCCCCAGATGGGGGAGGGGTAGGCCCAGATGGGGAACGGTCGGATGACATGATAGTTGTAAAATGACAATAAGGCACCCTGCGAAGCTAAGGGGAACCTAATTGGAGCAAGGGGATGCTAAACAAACCGCAACTAATCGACGAGGGGTTAGTCACCCCAGGAGCCGCAGGGAGAAGGAAGCGCTGCCGTCCGTAGCCGATGCAGAGCCGAAATCCCGCGAGAGTACGCACGGAGCACACCCAAAATGGCCGCCGAGATCTCGTGAGATCTCGCGGCCGCGGGAAAACAAATCGGGACCTGTGCCGAGCAACGCAAAGCCGTGGAACGCAGCAGGTAAGAGGGGTAAATACCAGGGCCTGGGGAGCACTTCCGAACACAGGACCCGGCCACAGGCAAGCGGAGCGACAAACGGGGGAACCGTCAGACACAAATCACAGCCGGAGGAACCGGCACCCCAAGATAGGGGAGAAAACAAGGATGGGTAAAAAGGGGGGGGGGACCCCCCAAGGAGGCAAAACTGGCCTAGAAGGACCAGAAAGATACAAGGCCCCAAGACAAATAAAATAAGATAAGATAAAATAAGATAAGGGCCATGGGACAAGAATCCCAATAAGCAAAGCGCATACAATATGGAATTCTGAGCGAACTAAAGCCCAGAAAAATCAATCCTATAACTACAGCAAACAAGCAATAAGCATATAGCAAATAGAGGTTACTTATCTTGGTGGAGCAGCAAAGAAAGAGGAAGTTGATAAAGAGGACACTGCTTATTATAGGATCTATCAGGGGAGGGTCCTTTATTGTTATGATTATGTAAATTTCTTCTTTGCTGCTATTGGTGGAAAGTAAAGAAGGAGATAGCAATACTCGCCTCCGTGTCTTGCTGTAAAACTCAGGATCAGTACAGGATAAGTAATGTAATGTATGTACACAGTGACTGCACCAGCAGAATAGTGAGTGCAGCTCTGGAGTATAATACAGGATGTAACTCAGGATCAGTACAGGATAAGTAATGTATGTACACAGTGACTCCACCAGCAGAATAGTGAGTGCAGCTCTGGAGTATAATACAGGATGTAACTCAGGATCAGTACAGGATAAGTAATGTATGTACACAGTGACTGCACCAGCAGAATAGTGAGTGCAGCTCTGGAGTATAATACAGGATGTAACTCAGGATCAGTATAGAATAAGTAATGTAATGTATGTACACAGTGACTGCACCAGCAGAATAGTGAGTACAGCTCTGGAGTATAATACAGGATGTAACTCAGGATCAGTACATGAAGGCAACCTTGACGTGGTGAGTGGCTTATTACGCTTTGGCCAAAATGTACACCAATGCCTTATTCAACATCCAGCATAGAGGCAGGGCAGAGTGCTGGTTGCAGAGTGCGATTGCATTTGTGTTTTTGCGTTTGTATCTGTATTTTGCCATAGCAATCTGCACCTGCATAGGGTTGTGCGGGCTGAATCCCCCATATTTTTTCTTTGTAGTATATATTGGAGGTGTGGCGATCTCCATGCAGTCATGCACACCTGACCAGTTAATCTGCCCTGGAGGCTGGTTTTAAAGTCAGTATAAAACTGAGTCTGCTTATATAGCACCTACCAGTAGCCATTTGGCTCCAGGAGAAGTATATAGTGGGCTCAGCATGCATGTTGGTACTTGCATCCCTGCATCCGATGAAAGCTGTAATGGCACCGGACGGGGTTAAAAGCAGAAAGTGCTTGGCGTGCATACTGTACCTGCGCTCCCTGGACTTTGTGTGGCTGTCGTGGCCCATAAAAGGTAGGAACTAGTGTTAGGGACCACTGATTAAGGCGACCTTGACGTGGTGAGTGGCTTATTACGCTTTGGCCAAAATGTACACCAATGCCTTATTCAACATCCAGCATAAAGGCAGGGCAGAGTGCTGGTTGCAGAGTGCGATTGCATTTGTGTTTTTGCGTTTGTATCTGTATTTCGCCATAGCATAATACAGGATGTAACTCAGGATCAGTACAGGATAAGTAATGTATGTACACAGTGACTGCACCAGCAGAATAGTGAGTGCAGCTCTGGAGCATAATACAGGATGTAACTCAGGATCAGTACAGGATAAGTAATGTATGTACACAGTGACTGCACCAGCAGAATAGTGAGTGCAGCTCTGGAGCATAATACAGGATGTAACTCAGGATCAGTACAGGATAAGTAATGTATGTACACAGTGACTGCACCAGCAGAATAGTGAGTGCAGCTCTGGAGTATAATAGAGGATGTAACTGAGGATCAGTACAGAATAAGTAATGTATGTACACAGTGACTGCACCAGCAGAATAGTGAGTGCAGCTCTGGAGTATAATACAGGATGTAACTTAATGATTTTCCTATTTCATGACGTAAAGTCATAGTTTTATTAAAGACACGGGGCGAGTATTGCTATCTCCTTCTTTACTTAACCACCAATAGCAGCAAAGAGCACAAAAATTTACATACAAGGAACCATAGCAACCAAGGTCCCTCCCCACTGGCCCTTATAATAGGCCGCTCTTCCTCTGTAACTTCCTCTTTCTTTGACACTCTGGTGCTGACATCCCGAACATCCCAACGATAACTCCAAACTTTAACTGGAACGGAAAGTCCAACGCCCATGAAGCGCAATCAACAAGCCAACCTGGCTAAACTGTAGAACACATCCACCGGTAATACGGCATCTTGACACGTAACGACTTCATCCTGGAAAATAAAACAGACCATAGGCCTAGGTGAAACAACATATCAGGACAGAATGTCCGGACGCCATTTACGCCACTGAGTCAACAGGCGACCAAGTACAGAGAACAATAAGAATTGTAATAAATAACATGCTATACAATGGCAATGACAGAAACATTAGGACAATAAAAACCTAAGTAAAACAATGTAAAGGACAATAATACCTAGAGGCAATGATACATGACCCCCGTAATCAAAACCCCAAGGGAGGGAATAGGGTGGGCAATACTCGTCCTCCGTGTCTTTAATAAAACTATGACTTTACGTCATGAAATAGGAAAATCATTTAGTTTTACAGCAAGACACGGAGGCTTCGTATTGCAAGTTCAAAGCCCTGTCTATGATTGAAGAAAACAAATTAGGTGGAGGACGAAAATAGAACTCCCTGAACGTGGTAACATTGGACCAATCAGCCAGACGCATAACATCCTCCAATCTGGCCCCCGAAACTGCCAAGGCGGTGGCAGAGGCCCCACGCGCAGAATGGGCCGTGAAGACAGAAACGTCAACACCCGCCAACGACATAACCCATTTAAGCCAACGTGCTAGCGTAGGGCTAGAAACCGGTCCAAACGGATGACGTACAGAAATGAACAACTGAGAACTGGTCGGAGACCGATGTGCCAGAGTCCTGGACTCGTATTCCTTAAGGCACAACACTGGGCATAAGACCGGAGAGGAAGGGAAACTGGGATAGGATACAAAACGGATGCTTGTCTTGTTGCGACGCGAGATGTTAAAGGTAACCCCCTCCGGGGTAAAGGAACGTGCATCATGATCAAGCGCCCTCACATCCGAGACCCTCTTGCATGAAATGAGGCAAAACAACGCCAACAGTTTCGCTGACAATTGCCTAAGTGTGAGATCAGAATTCCCGGGCCAAGAGGCCAAGAAGGTAAGAACCAGGGAAACGTCCCACGTAGTAGAAAAACGAGGCCGCGGGGGACGAGACAAGCGAGCCCCCCGCAAGAGGCGGGACACCGAAGGGTGTTGGCCAGCCGCGACGCCCTCAAAGCCCGCGTGGGTAGAGGAAATAGCGGACCTGAAAAGGTTAATGGTCCGATATGCCTTACCCGCCTCAAAAAGAGAGGTGAGAAAATCTAGCAAGTGGCCTACAGGAGCCGAAACGGGATCCAAGTCCCGTTCCACGCACCAGTTAGCCCAAGTTCTCCAGGCCGCCCGATACGACTTCCTGGTGCCGGGAGCCCATGCACTGTCCAATAGCTGTCGAGTTGCTGCCGAAACTCCCTCGAACGATCCAGGTGTCCTGAGATCCGGCACTGCCAGCAGCCGCAGGGATCCGTCCAGTAGAAGGGGGTGTTGTAGACCCAGAGGGTTGCGGAGGAGATCCGACCGGGTCGGGAGAAGAACAGGGATCTCCACCAGAATCCTCAGCAGCGAGGGGAACCAGACCTGAGACCCCCAGAATGGGACCACCAGAACCAGGTCCGCCTGATGACGAATCACCTGCAAGAGTGTCCTCGGGATCATCGAGAAAGGAGGAAACGCGTACAGGCGGGACACCGACCAATCCTGAAGAAACGCATCCACTGCTAAAGCCTCCGGATCCGGACGCCAGCTGAAAAACTGGGTGAGCTGTCTGTTCAGACGTGATGCGAATAGATCGATGGACATCGGACCCCACAATTCCGAAATTGCTGAGAAGACCCGAGGATCCAACCGCCAATCGCTGCCATCCGACAGGTAGCGCGAATTCCAATCCGCCTGGACGTTGTTCAGCCCCGGCAAATACTCCGCCTGCACCATGATGTCCCTGGCCAAGCAAAAGGACCAAAAATCCTTGGCCAAACGAGCTAAAGTAGCCGAGCGGGTACCTCCCAACCGGTTGACATACTGGACTGCCGATATATTGTCCATCCGTAGCTTGATGCACGCGTTGGCGATCCCGTTGGAGAAACTCCTGACCGCAAAGGATCCCGCAAGGAGCTCCAACGCATTGATGTGTAAGAGGGACTCCTCCGCCGACCAGGGGCCCCCCGTGGAAACGCCATTGCAATGGGCACCCCAACCCTGGAGGCTCGCATCTGATTCTATCGTCAGCTCCGGCAAGAAACCGAAGATCGCTCTGCCGTTCCACGCCTCCAGATTGGCAATCCACCAACGCAACTCCTCCCGGGCCTCCGCGTCCAGAAGCACCGCGTCCGCAAAAGAAGCACCGGTCCGAAGATGGGCGATCTTCAGTCGTTGGAGCGCCCGGTAATGTAACGGAGCCGGAAACACCGCCTGAATGGACGAGGCCAAAAGCCCAATGATGCGGGCCAGGTGGCGTAATGAGAGATGGGGCAAGCGGAGCGCATGCCTCAATTCCCTGCGGATCGTCCGCAACTTCGCCGTCGGCAGACTGAGGGACTCCGAGAGCGAGTCCACCGTGAATCCCAGGAACTCTATCCTCTGAGCCGGGATGAGGCAGGACTTTTCTACAGTTGAGGAGGAATCCGAGATCCAACAGCAAATCTGACGTCCACTGGAGATGTTCCAGTAACCCCACCCTGGATTCGTGCATCAGAAGGATGTCGTCCAGGTAAATGATGAGGCGGACGCCCCGAGTCCTCAACCAGGACACGACCGGACGCAGCAACTTGGTGAAGCACCAAGGAGCTGACGACAGACCGAATGGCAGACAAGTGAACCTCCAGACCTCTCCATTCCACTTGAACTGGAGCAAGTCCCTGGAACAATTGGCCACTGGGACCGTCAGGTAAGCATCCTTCAGGTCGAGCTTTACCATCCAGTCCCCAGGCACTAGTAAGTCCCGTAGGAGATGGATCCCCTCCATCTTGAAATGACGGTAGCGAACCACCGCATTCAGCGCGCGAAGATTGATGACTGGCCTCATCTGCCCGCCTTTCTTTTGAACGAGGAATATATTGCTGATCACAGCCCCCTGCGCCGGGGACGCTCTTTCGATAGCCCACTTTTGTCTGAGGGAGCGTAGCTCCGCGTCCACCAGGGCGCAATCCGTGCGCGACAGGGGGATTAGCGGGGGGGGGAGGGAACAAGGTAGGGAGACCCCGTGAGTTCTATGCGAAATCCCCTGACCGTGGTCAGCACCCACGGATCTGAGGTGATGAGGCCCCAAACATGAAAAAAGAGCCGGAGTCGGCCCCCTACACAAGGTACCGTAGAATCCCCGATGCGGGGAAGACTTACCCAGGGGTCTGCGATGGCTTGGGTTGCCCCGGAAGGAGCGAGAACGCCACTGATGTCCTCTGGATGCGAAGAAGGGAGACGGATTACGTTGGTCCTGGAAAGGTGGTCTTTGTCCACCGGCACCTCTATTTGCTCCGCGGGCCTGGAAACTAGCACGGCCGGACAGGCGGCCCCTACCACTGCCGGCCTGATGAGAGACCCGTCCGTGAAACACCCTGCGCATCGAACTCTGGGCCTTGTCAAGCGCAGTAAAGGTGCCCACAAAACGGCCCATGTCCTTAATGAAGGACTCACCGAAAAGGAGGCCCTGGGCTACCTTTCCCGCCTCAGTGAGCGCCAAGTTAGCTAACTTAGGGTCTATCTTGAATAGGATAGACTTGCGCCTCTCAATCGCCACTGAAGTATTGGCGTTGCCGGTAAGGCAAATGGCCCTCTGGGCCCAGCCCCGTAACTCCTCGTGGTCTATTGGGGATCCCTCACTCCTGGCTGATTCGGCCATCTCCAAGATCTTGGTCAGTGGGCCGAGGACATCTAGAATCCTTGTCCTGGCAGCTGCGAAGAGCTGAATCCAGACCCTTTTTAGAGTTCCAGCCAGTTTTGGCCAGAAACTGAGCCATCTTGGGATCCACTATTGGGGTCTCGCACACCTTATTAGGAACCAATGGCCTGGGACACTCAGCCCTGAGTTTGTTGCGTGATTCGCGGGAAAGCGAGTGACGCACCCAGTGCTCCAAATAAGCCCCTACATGAGGGGAGGGGAGCCATTCCGCCGAACGCGGGTGGTGCAAAGATTCGGGGTCAAACATAGGTTCTCCCGAATCATCCAGAACCGCCACAGATTGGGAAGCGGTACAAGGGGACACCACATCCCTGGCAGAGGAGGTAGCTGCAACGGCAGCCGAGGGGCCCTGAACTGGGGGGGTGACATCCTCCTCCGCCTCATAATCCATATCCGCGAATGCCTCCTCGTCTGAAGCTCTGTCAGAGCCAGACAATTCCGGAGATTGCGCTCTTGCGCTTTTCCATGTCCGCGCCCGTTCTGCCCGGCGGGAAAGGGCCCTCTTCCGTGGTCTAAGCACGGTCTCTGGGGTGGCAATATGCGCACCAGTCAAAACCTCCTCTGCAATAGGAGAGTCATTTGAGGTAGGCTGCGGAGTGGCAATGGGGTCCTGCAAAGGTACATTGGAAGGTGGGACGGATAGGGCCTGGGTAATGGTCTGAGAAAGGATGGATGACATGGAGCCCATGGCTGCCATGATCGCATCCGACACTGATCGCTGTAGAGCCAGCGCCTGAGCATCCACATGAGAGGGGCCGGATCTCTCAGGGGGGGAGGGGGGCCTGCCGGCAGACTGAGGGGAAGTAGGTACAGACATAACTGCAACTGGCCTGGCTAAAGTGCTACCCGGTGAAAGTAACTCACTGTCAAGAGCGGAGATGCCTGAGGAGAACGCTGGATGCTAGAAAGGCAGAGGGAGCAGCAGGAGCCGCCGACCGTGCTGTAAGTAGAAAGCGACTGGCCGGAAGGAGCAGGAGACGCTGTAGCTCCGCCCCCAAAAGCCAGCGAATCGCGGCAGCCAATCGCAAGATGGCCGCCGAGATCTCGCGAGATCTCGCTGTCCCACCGCACAGCAAGCACCAGGAACGAAGCTGCCATCAACAGGGACGGAGGATCCGCCCACCAGATGCCGGGGACCTAAGCGATCAAAGGGTAGGGCTCTCAAAGTGCCAAAAAAACCACTGGCTAGGGCAGAGAACCCCCCCGGAGCTAAGGGTGAGGGGAAACTAAGGGGGGTGGGGGGGGGGGACGCAGGAAACGGCAACCGAAACAACCCAGCGCGGTGATAAGCGCAATGCAAATAAAACAATGCAAATAAAACAATCCACCCCAGCAATAAGCCGAACGCATGAGGCAAAGGGGAGCGCTGCGAGCACGCAGGGTTAGTCACCCTGGGGTAAACAGCGCAAAGACACCAAATATCAATGACACAAGCATAAAAGAAGATGTACTTAACTTGGTGGCAGCAGCAAAGAAAGAGGAAGTTACAGAGGAAGAGCGGCCTATTATAGGGGCCAGTGGGGAGGGACCTTGGTTGCTATGGTTCCTTGTATGTAAATTTTTGTGCTCTTTGCTGCTATTGGTGGTTAAGTAAAGAAGGAGATAGCAATACGAAGCCTCCGTGTCTTGCTGTAAAACTAAGGATCAGTACAGGATAAGTAATGTATGTACACAGTGACTCCACCAGCAGAATAGTGAGTGCAGCTCTGGAGTATTAATACAGGATGTAACTCAGGATCAGTACAGGATAAGTAATGTAATGTATGTACACTGTGACTGCACCAGCAGAATAGTGAGTGCAGCTCTGGAGTATAATACAGGATGTAACTCAGGATCAGTACAGGATAAGTAATGTAATGTATGTACACAGTGACTGCACCAGCAGAATAGTGAGTGCAGCTCTGGAGTATAATACAGGATGTAACTCAGGATCAGTACAGGATAAGTCATGTATGTACACAGTGACTCCACCAGCAGAATAGTGAGTGCAGCTCTGGAGTATAATAGAGGATGTAACTCAGGATCAGTACAGGATAAGTAATGTAATGTATGTACACAGTGACTGCACCAGCAGAATAGTGAGTGCAGCTCTGGAGTATAATACAGGATGTAACTAAGGATCAGTACAGGGTAAGTAATGTAATGTATGTACACAGTGACTGCACCAGCAGAATAGTGAGTGCAGCTCTGGAGCATAATACAGGATGTAACTCAGGATCAGTACAGGATAAGTAATGTATGTACACAGTGACTGCACCAGCAGAATAGTGAGTGCAGCTCTGGAGCATAATACAGGATGTAACTCAGGATCAGTACAGGATAAGTAATGTATGTACACAGTGACTGCACCAGCAGAATAGTGAGTGCAGCTCTGGAGCATAATACAGGATGTAACTCAGGATCAGTACAGGATAAGTAATGTATGTACACAGTGACTGCACCAGCAGAATAGTGAGTGCAGCTCTGGAGTATAATACAGGATGTAACTCAGGATCAGTACAGGATAAGTAATGTATGTACACAGTGACTGCACCAGCAGAATAGTGAGTGCAGCTCTGGAGCATAATACAGGGTGTAACTCAGGATCAGTACAGGATAAGTAATGTAATGTATGTACACAGTGACTCCACCAGCAGAACAGTGAGTGCAGCTCTGGAGTATAATACAGGATATAACTCAGGATCAGTAGAGGATAAGTAATGTATGTACACAGTGACTGCACCAGCAGAATAGTGAGTGCAGCTCCGGAGTATAATACAGGATGTAATTTAGGATCAGTACAGGATAAGTAATGTATGTACATAGTGACTCCACCAGCAGAATAGTGAGTGCAGCTCCGGAGTATAATACAGGATGTAACTCAGGATCAGTATAGGATAAGTAATGTATGTACACAGTGACTGCACCAGCAGAATAGCGAGTGCAGCTGTGGCGTATAATACAGGATGTAACTCAGGATCAGTACAGGATAAGTAATGTAATGTATGTACACAGTGACTGCACCAGCAGAATAGTGAGTGCAGCTCTGGAGTATAATACAGGATGTAACACAGGATAAGTAATGTAATGTATGTACACAGTGACTGCACCAGCAGAATAGTGAGTGCAGCTCTGGAGTATAATACAGGATGTAACTCAGGATCAGTACAGGATAAGTAATGTAATGTATGTACATAGTGACTCCACCAGCAGAACAGTGAGTGCAGCTCTGGAGTATAATACAGGATATAACTCAGGATCAGTAGAGGATAAGTAATGTATGTACACAGTGACTGCACCAGCAGAATAGTGAGTGCAGCTCCGGAGTATAATACAGGATGTAACTCAGGATCAGTACAGGATAAGTAATGTATGTACATAGTGACTCCACCAGCAGAATAGTGAGTGCAGCTCCGGAGTATAATACAGGATGTAACTCAGGATCAGTACAGGATAAGTAATGTATGTACACAGTGACTGCACCAGCAGAATAGTGAGTGCAGCTGTGGAGTATAATACAGGATGTAACTCAGGATCAGTACAGGATAAGTAATGTAATGAATGTACACAGTGACTGCACCAGCAGAATAGTGAGTGCAGCTCTGGAGTATAATACAGGATGTAACACAGGATCATTACAGGATAAGCAATGTAATGTATGTACACAGTGACTGCACCAGCAGAATAGTGAGTGCAGCTCTGGAGTATAATACAGGATGTAACTCAGGATCAGTACATGAAGGCAACCTTGACGTGGTGAATGGCTTATTACGCTTTGGCCAAAATGTACACCAATGCCGTATTCAACATCCAGCATAGAGGCAGGGCAGAGTGCTGGTTGCAGAGTGCGATTGCATTTGTATCTGTATTTCGCCATAGCATAATACAGGATGTAACTCAGGATCAGTACAGGATAAGTAATGTATGTACACAGTGACTGCACCAGCAGAATAGTGAGTGCAGCTCTGGAGTATAATACAGGATGTAACTCAGGATCAGTACAGGATAAGTAATGTATGTACACAGTGACTGCACCAGCAGAATAGTGAGTGCAGCTCTGGAGCATAATACAGGATGTAACTCAGGATCAGTACAGGATAAGTAATGTATGTACACAGTGACTCCACCAGCAGAATAGTGAGTGCAGCTCTGGAGTATAATACAGGATGTAACTCAGGATCAGTACAGGATAAGTAATGTATGTACACAGTGACTCCACCAGCAGAATAGTGAGTGCAGCTCTAGAGTATAATATAGGATGTAACTCAGGGTCAGTACAGGATAAGTAATGTATGTACACAGTGACTGCACCAGCAGAATAGTGAGTGCAGCTCTGGAGTATAATACAGGATGTAACTCAGGATCAGTACAGGATAAGTAATGTATGTACACAGTGACTGCACCAGCAGAATAGTGAGTGCAGCTCTGGAGCATAATACAGGGTGTAACTCAGGATCAGTACAGGATAAGTAATGTAATCTATGTACACAGTGACTCCACCAGCAGAACAGTGAGTGCAGCTCTGGAGTATAATACAGGATATAACTCAGGATCAGAGAGGATAAGTAATGTATGTACACAGTGACTGCACCAGCAGAATAGTGAGTGCAGCTCCGGAGTATAATACAGGATGTAACTCAGGATCAGTACAGGATAAGTAATGTATGTACATAGTGACTCCACCAGCAGAATAGTGAGTGCAGCTCCGGAGTATAATACAGGATGTAACTCAGGATCAGTATAGGATAAGTAATGTATGTACAGTGACTGCACCAGCAGAATAGTGAGTGCAGCTGTGGCGTATAATACAGGATGTAACTCAGGATCAGTACAGGATAAGTAATGTAATGAATGTACACAGTGACTGCACCAGCAGAATAGTGAGTGCAGCTCTGGAGTATAATACAGGATGTAACACAGGATAAGTAATGTAATGTATGTACACAGTGACTGCACCAGCAGAATAGTGAGTGCAGCTCTGGAGTATAATACAGGATGTAACTCAGGATCAGTAGAGGATAAGTAATGTATGTACACAGTGACTGCACCAGCAGAATAGTGAGTGCAGCTCCGGAGTATAATACAGGATGTAACTCAGGATCAGTACAGGATAAGTAATGTATGTACATAGTGACTCCACCAGCAGAATAGTGAGTGCAGCTCCGGAGTATAATACAGGATGTAACTCAGGATCAGTACAGGATAAGTAATGTATGTACACAGTGACTGCACCAGCAGAATAGTGAGTGCAGCTGTGGAGTATAATACAGGATGTAACTCAGGATCAGTACAGGATAAGTAATGTAATGTATGTACACAGTGACTGCACCAGCAGAATAGTGAGTGCAGCTCTGGAGTATAATACAGGAGATAACTCAGGATCAGTGCAGGATAAGTAATGTAATGTATGTACACAGTGACTGCACCAGCAGAATAGTGAGTGCAGCTCTGGGGTATAATACAGGATGTAACTCAGGATCAGTGCAGGATAAGTAATGTAATGTATGTACACAGTGACTGCACCAGCAGAATAGTGAGTGCAGCTCTGGAGTATAATACAGGATGTAACACAGGATAAGTAATGTAATGTATGTACACAGTGACTGCACCAGCAGAATAGTGAGTGCAGCTCTGGAGTATAATACAGGATGTAACTCAGGATCAGTACAGGATAAGCAATGTAATGTATGCACACAGTGACTGCACCAGCAGAATAGTGAGTGCAGCTCTGGAGTATTAATACAGGATGTAACTGAGGATCAGTACAGGATAAGTAATGTATGTACACAGTGACTCCACCAGCAGAATAGTGAGTGCAGCTCTGGAGTATAATACAGGATGTAACTCAGGATCAGTGCAGGATAAGTAATGTAATGTATGTACACAGTGACTGCACCAGCAGAATAGTGAGTGCAGCTCTGGGGTATAATACAGGATGTAACTCAGGATCAGTACAGGATAAGTAATGTAATGTATGTACACAGTGACTGCACCAGCAGAATAGTGAGTGCAGCTCTGGAGTATAATACAGGATGTAACTCAGGATCAGTACAGGATAAGTAATGTATGTACACAGTGACTGCACCAGCAGAATAGTGAATGCAGCTCTGGAGTATAATACAGGGTGTAACTTAGGATCAGTACAGGATAAGCAATGTAATGTATGCACACAGTGACTGCACCAGCAGAATAGTGAGTGCAGCTCTGGAGTATAATACAGGATGTAACTCAGGATCAGTGCAGGATAAGTAATGTAATGTATGTACACAGTGACTGCACCAGCAGAATAGTGAGTGCAGCTCTGGGGTATAATACAGGATGTAACTCAGGATCAGTACAGGATAAGTAATGTAATGTATGTACACAGTGACTGCACCAGCAGAATAGTGAGTGCAGCTCTGGAGTATAATACAGGATGTAACTCAGGATCAGTACAGGATAAGTAATGTAATGTATGTATACAGTGACTGCACCAGCAGAATAGTGAGTGCAGCTCTGGAGTATAATACAGGATGTAACTCAGGATCAGTACAGGATAAGTAATGTAATGTATGTACACAGTGACTGCACCAGCAGAATAGTGAGTGCAGCTCTGGAATATAATACAGGATGTAACTCAGGATCAGTACAGGATAAGTAATGTAATGTATGTATACAGTGACTGCACCAGCAGAATAGTGAGTGCAGCTCTGGAGTATAATACAGGATGTAACTCAGGATCAGTACAGGATAAGTAATGTAATGTATGTACACAGTGACTGCACCAGCAGAATAGTGAGCGCAGCTCTGGGGTATAATACAGGATGTAACTCAGGATCAGTACAGGATAAGTAATGTATGTACACAGTGACTGCACCAGCAGAATAGTGAGTGCAGCTCTGGAGTATAATACTGGATGTAACTCAGGATCAGTACAGGATAAGTAATGTATGTACACAGTGACTCCACCAGCAGAATAGTGAGTGCAGCTCTGGAGTATAATACAGGATGTGACTCAGGATCAGTACAGGATAAGTAATGTATGTACACAGTGACTGCACCAGCAGAATAGTGAGTGCAGCTCCGGAGTATAATACAGGATGTAACTCAGGATCAGTACAGGATAAGTAATGTAATGTATGTACACAGTGACTGCACCAGCAGAATAGTGAGCGCAGCTCTGGGGTATAATACAGGATGTAACTCAGGATCAGTACAGGATAAGTAATGTATGTACACAGTGACTGCACCAGCAGAATAGTGAGTGCAGCTCTGGAGTATAATACTGGATGTAACTCAGGATCAGTACAGGATAAGTAATGTATGTACACAGTGACTCCACCAGCAGAATAGTGAGTGCAGCTCTGGAGTATAATACAGGATGTGACTCAGGATCAGTACAGGATAAGTAATGTATGTACACAGTGACTGCACCAGCAGAATAGTGAGTGCAGCTCTGGAGTATAATACAGGATGTGACTCAGGATCAGTACAGGATAAGTAATGTATGTACACAGTGACTCCACCAGCAGAATAGTGAGTGCAGCTCTGGAGTATAATACAGGATATAACTCAGGATCAGTACAGGATAAGTAATGTATGTATGCTCACAGTGACTGCACCAGCAGAATAGTGAGTGCAGCTCTGGAGTATAATACAGGATGTGACTCAGGATCAGTACAGGATAAGTAATGTATGTACACAGTGACTCCACCAGCAGAATAGTGAGTGCAGCTCTGGAGTATAATACAGGATATAACTCAGGATCAGTACAGGATAAGTAATGTATGTACACAGTGACTGCACCAGCAGAATAGCTGAAGAGAAATGTGGTCTGCACTCTTGAGTACAGTAGGTGTCCGCAAAGGACTTGTCAGTCTTTTAATATCAAAGAAGTCAAAGAATTTTGTGACACTCAAAAAAATAATAATGCTCAGATCATGTTTAATTATACGTGAAAAACAGAAGATGTCCAGAAAACGATCTACTTAGAAGTAATAGATTTAATAAACACCTCAAATTATGTCAGATAACCTTTCTAATATGTTTGATGAGGATTGTATGCCACCAGCAGAATAGTGAATTTAGCTCTGGAGTATAATGTAGGATATATCCCAGGATCAGTACAGGGTAAGTAAGACTTGGTTATCACTCAGCTTTCCCAGCTGAGAAGTGGCTCAGTATCGGGGAGGTGCACAAGAGAACGGCTCAAGCATGTGTTGGGGATTCGTTTACTGTAGAGGTGCACTCAGATTTGGCAGGGCGGTTGTCTTCCCTTACACTTTCCCCGAAGTTTATATTTTGCATATGCCCTTATAAAGGGATGGCTCATGAAACAGAGCACGGTTTGCCGGTCGCACTCACAGGTTTGTCTGGCGCAGTTGAACTCGTTATTATCTGAGGGAAAAACAGAAAAATGCGTCATTTATCATCCATGAGCAATCAGTGCGATACGTGAGACCCAGGAGCCTCACCACCGACAGGAGGTCTACGGAATAACACGTCCGAGATAAGAACGGTTTCCATGTTGAATGCAGAAGTTTTATCAGTTTCTCGCCATGTTCCAGATCTCTGCGGTTTATGTCGGGCCGCTTTACACGGTCAGTGGGGATCATTTACTAACAGTTTTACACCCTTTTTTGGAGTTAAATCTTTACATGACCCCTTTTTTGTAACTTTTTAAATGTAAATTTTTACGCCACCTTCGGCACAACGGAGTGTCGACGGAGTGGTGATTGTTGGGGCGTGGCTGTCACCAAGCCAGAAAAAAGGCGTAAACTTTGCCGAAAAACGACACCCAGGGCCTGGAGTAGTTCTCACTCCAGACACACGGACTACCAAAGATGCGTCTAATCTCTGATGAGGTGCACGCCCCGTCTTGAATTAGGAGCATCTTCTAGTAGCAACGCCGGTGTAAATGGTAGTAAAAAGGTTGTCAAACAATGACGGTCCTAATAAATGAGCCCCACTAAACGTGCTCAGCTGTGTCCTGCTTCACGTCATTCATACAACACAGAGAAACCCCCAAAAAAGTTCTTAGTAAAAAGTTACCAAATGTCCTGAGGGAAAAGCTCCAGACTCACCACAAGTGATGGTCCCATTACTGTACGTGAAATAGTAACCTACTGACCATGGGTGACAGGTCTGACTCCGGATCCGTTTATAGCCGCAATAATGTTCATAACAGCACCTGAGGGAAAGAGACAAGGTGAGAGTACTGAAAGTGCCTGTTACATAGGACTGCAGGTGACATCTACTACATTATCTGTACTCAGAGAGCTATCACTGTTGTTATCTGTGGTGTTACATAGGACTGCAGGTGACATCTACATTATCTATATTCAGAGAGTTATTACTTTATTATCTCTGGTGTTACATGGGACTGCAGGTGACATCTACTACATTATTTGTACTCAGAGCGCTATCACTGTGTTAACTGTGGTGTTACATATTACTGCAAGTGATATATACTACATTATCTGTAGTCAGAGAGTAATTGCTTTGTTATCTGTGGTGTTACATAGGACTGCAGGTGACATCTACTACATTATCTGTACTCAGAGAGTTATCACTGTGTTATCTGTGGTGTTACATGGGACTGCAGGTGACATCTACTACATTATCTGTACTTAGAGAGATATCACTGTTGTTATCTGTGGTGTTACATAGGACTGCAGGTGACATGTACATTATCTATATTCAGAGAGTTATCACTTTATTATCTCTGGTGTTACATGGGACTGCAGGTGACATCTACTACATTATCTGTACTCAGAGAGTTATCACTGTGTTATCTGTGGTGTTACATAGGACTGCAGGTGACTACTACATTATCTGTACTCAGAGAGTTATCACTGTGTTATCTGTGGTGTTACATAGGACTGCAGGTGACATCTACTACATTATCTGTACTTAGAGAGCTATCACTGTTGTTATCTGTGGTGTTACACAGGACTGCAGGTGACATCTACATTATCTATATTCAGAGAGATATCACTTTATTATCTCTGGTGTTACATGGGACTGCAGGTGACATCTACTACATTATTTGTACTCAGAGCGTTATCACTGTGTTAACTGTGGTGTTACATAGGACTGCAAGTGATATATACTACATTATCTGTAGTCAGAGAGTAATTGCTGTGTTATCTGTGGTGTTACATAGGACTGCAGGTGACATCTACTACATTATCTGTTCTCAGAGAGTTATCACTGTGTTATCTGTGGTGTTACATAGGACTGCAGGTGACATCTACTACATTATCTGTACTTAGAGAGCTATCACTGTTGTTATCTGTGGTGTTACATAGGACTGCAGGTGACATGTACATTATCTATATTCAGAGAGTTATCACTTTATTATCTGTGGTGTTACATAGGACTGCAGGTGACATCTACTACATTCTCTGTACTCAGAGAGTTATCACTGTGTTATCTGTGGTGTTACATAGGACTGCAGGTGACATCTACTACATTCTCTGTACTCAGAGAATTATCACTGTGTTATCTGCGGTGTTACATTTTCGGCTGTTCTACATATCCACATATACATATAATCTTCTATGATAGGACATCAGGCCACTTACCTATCAATTTCATCCACAATCTGTTCACCATATACCAGTATTCCACACTGGCAGCCATAGAAGTTAAAATCGGAGTACCGTCTTTTCAACACCGCATAAACCATGCCTTCCAAATTACTTAGTCCCTCTGCAGATACTAAAAAAAAGAGAATTCAGCAATGTCTCGTATGTGACACTGAGACTTCCTAATGGCAGCCGGCGCAGTCACAATGTAGCCTAATATCTGAATTAAGGAGTTTTCCTCTGTTATATTCCTATTACCAAAAAGTCAAGTATTAGAGAAGGACATTGGCACCATGTACAGAACTAGAAATCTTTAAAGGGGTTGTCCAGGTTCAGAGTTGAACCCGGATATACCCCCATTTTCCCCCCGGCAGCCCCCCTGACTTGTGCATTGGAGCAGTTCATTCTCCGATGCTCTCCTTTGCCCTGCGCTAAATCGCACAGGGCTAAGGCATTTTTTGGAGTTCCGTTCCGGTGACGTACCGGGGCTCTCCATGGGGCTGCCAGGAAGCCCCGTGACGACACCGGCAATGATGGGCGGGCTTTAGCGCTGCCCTAGCCTGTAAAACGGCTAGGGCAGCGCTAAAGCACGCCCATCAGAGCCCGTGCCCTGCGCGATCTAGTGCAGGGCAAGGGAGCGCATCGGACATGAGATGCTCCGATGTTAACATCAGGAGGGCTGCCTGGGTGAAAATATGGGTATGTCCGGATTCAACCCCTTTAAGATTCCCTATATGGTTGGTATCAAGCGACAATGGAGAATCTGCAGATTATGTGACCGGAAGCCTCGATGACAAAATATGCACCAAACCTAGCAGATATTGTTGCCTAAATTCTGTGAATTTGCAGCAGATTTGAACCCTTTCTACCCCGGAGGTTTTTTCGTTTTTGCGTTTTCATTTTGCGTTCTCTGCCTTCCCACATAGCCGTATTAAGGCTTGTTTTTTGTGGCACAAGTTGTACTTTCCAATGCCACAATTTATTATTGCATAGGATGTAGTGGCAAGCAGGAAAAAAAATTCCAATTGGGGTGGAATTGGAAAAAAAAAAGCAATTCCTCCACAGTTTTACATGTTTTTCTTATTTACGATATTCAATATGAAATAAAACCGACCATTTTCATTTTCCAGGTCAGCACAAATCTGGCGACACCTTTATATGTGTCGTTTTTCTTGCTTTTTGAGGCCTCATGCACACGGCCGTTGCCCGGCCGTGGTCGTATTGAAGTCCGCAAACAGCAGGTCTGCAATATGCAGGCCCCGGCCATGTGCTCCCACCATCACATTTTGCCTTTTGCCATATGGGGAAAATATTATTATATTTTTATAGTATAGGCGTTTTCGCACGTGGTGATACCCATGATGTGTATTTTTTATTTTTTTGGGGGGGGGGGGGGGAGAGTGATTTGAATTTTTATATAATTAATTTTTTTGCACTTTTTTTTTTATAGTGCCCATAGGATCATTAGATTGCTATTCTTTTAAATTGTCATTGGAGTCTATGAGAGATTTTCTAGTTTCCTATGGAGCCCTGCTACCGGCTGGGGCGCCATAGGAAACACTATGCAGTAGCCTCCTGTCATTCTCAATGATAGGGGCTGCTGCAAACACTCTTCAGTTTCTCAGATCGCCGCTGGAGGGAGACGGAGCATACCTGGAAGTGCGTGCTTCCTCGTTTTCGCACGTTTGGATGCCGTGGTCAATAGTCATGGTCGTGTTAAATTACCCGGCCAGTGGCATACTAGTTCAGAGCTGGTCAGGAAAAGGTGAAATCCACAGCATAAATTGGCATACTGCTCATTTAATATCCATGCCACATGTCAATTTATGCTGCACTTTTTATGGCAGCATGTGGATGAGGCTTGGTTAAAGGGGTATTCAAGTAATTTCAAGTTCCCTGAAATGAACAGAGCAACATGTTGATCAACTGTCTCTCCATTCATCATGGAACTGCAGAAGATTATTTCCAGTAAGTCCCATAGAGATGAATGAAGCTGCAGTGCACTTGCTGAACCTGCAGCTCCATTCATTTCTGGGGGCACTGCAGGATACAGAGCCCCCATTCGTGTGATCACTGGGTGATCACTTTGTTGCTACTGTAAAAGTATGCAGTCTTTCTGGGTGTAATTCCAGTACATGTCCCATGTGGATATACCTATTACAGATATATTAAAGAGCCTCTGTCAGCATGATCAACCCTATTAAACATAGCATACTGCCTGGTAGGGCTCATGATACTGATTAAAATAATACCTTTGTTTTGTCTATATGCTAAACAGCTGCAGAGATATCTGTGTTTTTATTCATATGCAAATGAGCAAATTGGAGCACCATCAGGCAGGGCTGAATTCTTGGAGCACTGCTTTTGTAACACCCCCGGTGCTCTGCGCACTCCCTCTCCCCTTAAGTGACAGAGCTAGATATCAGCATGCTGAGGGCAAAGCTGTGTCCTATCATATACTTTGTATTTGATATGCACTATAGCCTTACCCAACGAGAGTGGATTTCTATGTTTAGAAAGCTAATACATATTACTGCTAAATTCAAAAGCACAATATATAATTATAAAGATACAAATAATATGTATTAGCTTTCTAACTATAGAAAGAAAAATTATCTCTATGTTGTAAGGCTATATCTTGGTGATAAGTGGTCAGCCTTGTATATAGAGAGCCTAAGTTCAAGTCCCAAGAGAGACTTATATATGTTTTTTTTGTATTATTTTTTCTCTCTCTCATTTAGCCCATAATAAAAGGCTATAGCCTTACTATATCAAGAATAGTGTTTTTATGCTTAGAAACCTACAACATATTACTGGTTTATTCACAGGCACTCACAGGCACAATATAGGATTATAAAGATTCCAGCAATATATATTAGCTTTTTAAGCATGAAAATATTATTAACAATACTTATATGATAAGGCTATAGACATTATGGGTTAAATGAAGAAGAAAAAAACTCTGAAAGTCTCTCTTAATATTCAAACCTATGATCTCTACATGCAAAGCTGACCACTTACCTTCAGGCTACAGCCTTATCATATTGAGGACTGTGTTTTCTATACTTAGAAAGCTAATACATACGACTGGTTTCATTAAAATCATATATTGTGCCTGTGGTATGGTTACAGTAAGTAGTGTATATGATAGTTACCTGCTAGGACACACCTCTGTCCTCAGCTTACTGATGTATATCCCTGTCAATCAAGGGGAGGAGAAAGTGTGCAGAGCACAAGGGTGTTACAAAAGCAGTGCTCCGAGGATTCAGCTCCACCCCCTGGGGTTCCAACTTGCTCATTTGCATATGAATAAAACACAGATATCTCTGCAGCTGTATAGCATACAGGCAAAAGAAAGGTATTGTTTTAATCAGCCTGATGATCCCTACCAGGCAATATGGTATGGTTTAATAGGGTTGATCATGCTGACAGAGCCTCTTTAAGCTGACCTAAGTTTTCTACTGTAGTGAATTAGTTTACAAGGAATAAGGCATTTCTATGATCCTATGTTTCTGTACTTACCTGTCATCTTCTGCAAGGTATTTACATCTGTGCAGTTTGCAAAAGAATATTAGATAACGTCAGTACTTACCTAAACTAAGGAGGACCAGTAGATAGATTAACATTGTGCCCACAAAAAGGGAGACAGGTGATAACTGTACTGGACGAGACAATCTGTAAGTACAGCAAATATAATATAATTAGAATACTGCGGTGCCACTAGGTGGGGCTTTATATTCTAACGTATACAGCACACCCTGTAAAATGAAGTAGATGCAGAGGTGCACGAGGCCGAAACTACAACAGTAAGTTCCAATCCAGAGTGGGATCACCTTGCTGCGGTGGATGGGCACAAATGATACCTGTTGCATTTCGTTTGCTTGTTCGATAATTTTTTTTATAGAACTGTAATTTTTATTAACCATTTCGCTACCAGCGCCGTACATGTACAGCGCTGCCTGCTTGAACATGCAGCGGGCGTCATGGCTGGTAGGTCTCTGCTGTTTCAATAATGCCAATCACCGTAATTAAAGCCTTTAGATGCCGTGATCAAGTGAGATCACGGCATCTAAAGGGTCAAAAACCCGGAAGCTCGCGTTTCCAGGCTTGTTACCGGCATCCTCAGTGGCCAATGAGGATGCTGGTAATTCATTTAAATGCGCATATTAGGTCAACATAAGAACTGAGCAATAGTCAGTAATAAATGCATTTTAAAAATCCCTGATTGTTCAAAAAAAAAATATGGATTTTGCATGCTCATGTATGAGCTTTAAAATCATTACAAAAAAGCAAAAAAAAAATTTTTTTAAATATTAAAAAAATATGAAAGTTTAAATCACCTCCCTTTCCGTATAATAAAAAAATAAACACCTAAATAACAAAAAATATAAACATCATGGGTATTACCGTGACCAAAAACACCCGTACTATTAAAATATAAAAATATTTTTCCAATATGGCCAATGGCGTAACGGAAAAAAGGGTCAAAATGGCCAATTTGCCATTTTTTCATTGCTTCTCTTACCCACATTTTTTTTATAAAATGTGATCAAAAAGTCACACACTCCAAAATGGTATGAATAAAAACTACAGATTATCCCGCTAAAAACTAAGCCCCCCCCACACAGCTCAGTAGATATAACTATAAAAAAAGTTATAGAGGTCAGAATATGATGATGTAAAAAAAAAAAAAATATTCAAAGTTTCAATTTGTTTTTTACAGTATTTAGACATGAAAACCTATACATATGGGGCATCGTTCTAATTGTACTGATCCAGAGAATGAAGGGCATGGGTCAGTTTTGCCGCAAATGGAATGCCGTGGGAACAAAACCTGTAAAACGAGTGAGGAATTGCTTTTTTTTTTTCGAATTTCACCCCATTTGGAATATTTTTACCGCTTCCCACTACATTGTATGCCATAATTAATGGTGGCTTTGGGAAGTACAACTTGTCCTGGAAAAAAATAAGCCCTCATACAGCTATGTGAACGAAAATATAAAAAAGTTATGGCTCAAGGGAAGAAAAATTAAAACGCAAAAACCTCCGGTATACTAGGGTTAATATTTTTCCAAATACAATAAAAAAACATATACAGAGCCAAGGAATCCGAGTATCACTTATAGAAAATACAAATGAGATGCTTGTACCATTTTAATGTATATGTAGCCAACTAATATGGCAAAAAAATATCCGACAAAAAAAATAAAAAAATAACTACAAAAGAACCTTTGGAAAAAGGGTCCCTAAAGGGGACTTAATAAGTGGGTTGATAATCTTATTTTAGGAAGGGAACCACTATTTCACCTCTGGCATGGGTTAGTGCTTGCTAACTAACAGACCTACAGGATCTACCTCCTGATAGAAGTGCGTGTACATTCTCCCCCTTTCTTCTTCCCCCGTTTAGGGGTGTAAGAAAGGAGCAAAGGGAGACCCCAGTAGTGGAAGAGGTCTTTTTCCACACATAAGTTCTGATAGGAGTGTGTATGTGTTATCTGTCTGTACTTTATCCTCATTCTCCTTCCCCCGCTTGGGGGTGTAAGAAAGGAGCAAGGGAAAACCTCAGGAGTGGAAGAGGTCTACGCCACACCAACTCCCGAAAGCAGTTGTGTGTGTGACCTTACGTGCATCCCCCCCTCCTTCCCCCATATTGTGGTGTAGGAAAAGAGTAAGGGGACACCCCAGGAGTGGAAGAGGTCACTCGCTACACCTACCTCCCGATAGCAGTTGCGTGTGTGACCTTACATGCATTCTCCCCCCTCTCTTCCCCCATATTAGGGTGTAAGTATGGAGTAAGGGGAGACCCCGGGAGTGGAAGAGGTCAATCTCGACACCTGAGAAAAAGGTTGGTAGGTAACCTTTTTTCTCATTTTTATAATTCTTTACATACTGGGACTGGGTGACCCATCACGTCTTAGTGTGAGCCCCTCAATACAACTTTATACAATCTCCACACCTACCTCCCGATAGCAGTTGTGTGTGTGTAACCTTATGTGCATTCCTCCCCTTTCTCTGTCCCCCGCTTAGGGGTGTAAGAAAAGAACAAGGGGAGACCCCAGAAGTGAAGGAGGTCACTCGTCACACCTAACTCCTGATAGCAGTTTCATGTGTGACCTTACCTGAATTCTCCCCCCTCTCTCCTTCCCCTGTATTGGGGTGTAAGAAAGGAGTAAGGGAGACCCCAGGAGTGGAAGAGGTTACTCGCCACACCTATGTATGACTGCTCATTAAAGCGAGTATTCCATATTCCATATGACATAAATACAGTATTTCAGTTGTTCATACCCTTTAAATGTTATCTTTGGCCCTCGCAATTGGTTCAGTCTGGCAAATGTGGTCCCCAACCAGAAAACGTTGTGCACCCTTGCTGTACAGGGACTCATTTTGGATTAGCAACCCTTTTTTTCAACAACAACTACAACATTGACAGACGATAATACAAAGTGAAAAAATCCTAATGCTTCACAGTTTTCTATATGGTATATTCCTAAATATAGATATGGTCAATTTAAAGAATATTAGGAGACATCATATGGACTAAAGGTGCTGGAGCCCAGGGGTAGGGAAGTTCTCTCAGTGCCCAGAGCAGGGGATTCAATTTGCCCCCTTTCACTTGGTTTAGTTGCCCCTTTTCCCCCACAGTCCTTATTCTTGTTATCTACAAGGATTGAAGACATTTCTGCTTCTCTCCTAGTCATCTGGATGGGGTTTGCAGAAATGCATTCAACTGCTGCAGAAACAACCGCATTCACATGTATGGAGCAGAATTATCTGCAACCAGTCTGCCACTTGTGAATATACCCCAACACCTACCCCTCATTACTCTCCACACCGTAGCAGCTTATAAAAGGACCCCGGAGCCTGCAGCCTTTTTCCTTCACCTCTCATATGTTATATATAGACACAGAATCAATTGGTTTCACAGCTGAGGAGCATTTTGTAACCTGTAAATTGCACTCACCCCCGGTTTACCCCTTACCCCAGCCCTGCTGCACACTATAGGACCTCTTACCTGAAAACCTGTGAGATTCTTTCAGATTGAAACTAAATTTGGCTCAGATATATAATTGTATGTGGGAGGAGTCACCTGACTTATTCAGTTTTCTTCCATGCAATAGCATTTTTATTATTATTATCTCTTTCGCAACATCTTAGACACATTTGCCCCATAATGCCAGAAGAGGTTATAAAGCAGGCTTAAAGGGATTGTCTCACTTCAGCAAGTGGCATTTATCATGTAGAGAAAGTTAATACAATGCACTTACTAATGTATTGTAATTGTCCATATTGCCTTATTTGCTTGCTGGATTTTTTCCCCATCACATTAGACACTGCCCGTTTCCATGGTTACAGACCACCCTGCAATCCAGTAACAGTGGTCGTGCTTGCACACTATAGGAAAAAGCACTAGCCTATGCCAGCTCCCATGGTTCCGGCCACCAGAGAGGCCGACGCATTTTTCCTATAGTGTGCAAGCAGGACCACCACTGAAGGACTGCGGGGTGACTTGCATTGTGTCACACCTGTGACAGGTGTTAGAAGGTCTGAAAGACTGATTGGACTGCACATTAGTGATCTGAAAGCCTCTTAAGGTTTCACTTTGTCTGTGTGTTGCTATGTCCAAACCTCCTGTTCAGGTGTGGATCATGTGACCTTTACCTCCCCCTATTTAGTCTGACTTTACCCATCTATCCTTGCTCTGGATAGTTTCAGTTGGTCTTGGAAGAGCTGAAGTGTGGAGCTCATTGAAGTCCTGTTCATCCATCATCCTTTGAAGTTAAGTGTTTCGCTTGTTGTGTTTTGTCTTATCCCCCTGGTTGTTGTTTACTAGTCCTCAGCGAGACGCTGGCTCCTTCACCTGGAAAGGAGCGGATTGTCTCTGCCCTGTCATTACCTTTAGGGCATTCGAGGGTCTTCAGGGTTTTCTAGGTTCCAGTGTATGGGCATCTCTACCATCAAAGAGTGCCCATACGGATAGGAGTTAGGGCCAGGAACAGGGTTTTATAGGTGGTGACCCTTTTCCTTGCCTAGCGGTTAGGCCTAGTGTCTTTCCCCCTCCCTCTTGTTGTCTTATTGGTGTTTCTCCCCTACTACATTCGTGACACATTGTGGGTCAAGCCGGATTCGTTTTGCTCCGCATCCCATCGCAGAAAGAAAACCACAGCATGCTGCAGTTTGCTCTCCGGTATGAGAATGCAACCAAACGGAACGGAATGCATTTTGGAGCATTTCGTTCTGTCCAGTTCAGTTTTGTCCCCATTGAGAATGAATAGGGACCGAACGGAAGCGCTTTTCTCCGCTATTGAGATCCTCTGCCAGATCTTAATACCGGAAAAGTTAAGCGCAAGTGTGGAAGCAGCCTAAAAAGCAAACCCCTACAAACTATGGCAGAAGAACTTTTTACTGTTTTCACCCCAAAAATGTGTAACTATTTCAATACATAAAAAAATTTGTAAAATTATTGTAAAATAGTTAAAAATATACAACTTGTCTCCCAGAAAAGAAAAAAACTCTCATACAGCGATGTGGAAGGAAAAAGGTAAAAAAAGAAAAAAAGAAAAATGCCTGCAGTGCCAATGGAATAAACTGATTTACCAGTCATATGCCCAGAGGATGCCAGAAGGTGTCATTGCTAGTGATCTTTATAGTGCAGCACCCAATGCAGGCATTTCTTCCCTAAAGGAAAACGATGACCCTAATCTCCATGAAATATAATGAAACATACATAAACTATACTGCATAAATATAAAGTGCTGCTATATGAGCTATCTGTCTCATCCCTGGAGTGGAGAGGAGCTTTGGTGAGCAGAAGAAAAAGCTGCTTTCTGCCCGGGCTGCTCTCTAATCTTTGGCGAATCGAAGTATCTGAAGTGAACTTCGATCCGAATTTCAGGGAAAATTCAGTTCGCTGAGAAGCTGAATTACCTCATTATTTGTGGTAATGGTAACGACTCACTTTTCATTTAAATGGCAGTGTAAGCCTTGTACCGGGGTGGGCTCCCCAGGATACAGCGAAGTCACGAACGAAGAAAGCAACTCTGACACCAGCTTTTAAAAAACTGAATTTTTACTAACACGTGATAATAAACACAACCACAAATGCTGAGAACATTAAATAAATGTACATACACCCAGCCCAAAGGCTGAGACCCCTGTGTTGCACAGCAAGGCGCCCCCTGATGGATGCCAGCTGAAATTTTGCGGTAATTTACCTACTGGCCGGCACAACTAAAACTGCCTCACCGTACCTATTATTACCCTGAAACAAACACGAACAATTGGTTGGGTGCTTAGTACAGGCTGGCCTGCGGTACAACACAGCAGTTCACAATCTTACTGTGCTCTATATTATTCCCCCTCCCACAACTAGTCAGGCAGCACGTGCCTGATTATTACTCCTGAGCAAAACTCTGTACTGTATAGAATTCAAGGGGGTGTTTATCAGCTCCCAAATGTGCAATGTCCCTTTTAGTAATAGAGACCGTGTAGTACTGTAGCAACTCTCTAGGCCTGACACAAAGCAGAGACCCTAACTATCTAACTACAGGTTTGGTTTAAGTCTCTAGGCGCCAAACTGCAGTGAGATGCGTGCACGATCTTACCGACCCGGGTTTGCTCTTTATCCACTGATGTCTTTGAACCAAACAACCAGTCTCTCCAGCAAACACGAGTTCCCACAGGGTATGCAGCTTGTTCTTTAGATCTTGTCAGCCTTCCTGTAAACAATCCTCCTCTCCCTGGACAGGCAATGGGTCTTGGACGACAATCAGCTTCACTCAGCTGCAGCTGTGGTCACAGAGAAGGTCCTCTCACTCTTGGATCGATTAGCTTTTCTGCTCACACACGGCTTCTCAGCTCTCCCAAGATGGCGACAGCTTCCTCTAGCAAGTTCTCAAACCACACCACTTATGAATATGGAAATATATATGCAGTAAGTCAGCTGTGCCTGGGAAACGGCAGCATCTTATGGCCAAACAGTAGAACGTCAGTCCAGAACATTTAACTTCATTTAAACAAACACAATTTTCAATGTGAGCTGTTTCCCCAACTCACAGCGGTACAAAAAAGAAATCTTGTGTGCCGTAACATATTACGTCACCACACTGGCCAAGTGTGATGACGTCATCGTGCACCATGTGAGACTTCGCATGGGATCTTCAATTAATATGGCCGCGGCGGCCTCTTCGTGCTCAAATGCATAAGGTGAGTATATATTTTTTTTTTACTGACTAACCCCTGAAAGCCCTCATCTTTCATCTCAGATGCAGCGATCAGCACTGAACACGGCATCTGACGGGTACAATGACAGGGAGTGGCAAAGAAATGCGCTTCATGATGAAGTAATTTGTCACAATGCAAATTTCTTTGTGAAATTCAGCGAAGCAACCAAATCTAATTTTTGTACACTTCGTTCATCTCTACTGCTCTCTGCAGACTCCCTCTATTTTCTGCGTCCTGTCCGTACACGGCTCATGTGCTGGCCGGATCAATTTATAATAGCCGTCAAGAAGCACAGGATAGGTGATAAATGTCTGATTGCTGGGGGCTCCACCCTTGGGACTCCACTCCAACCATTCATTAGGGTTCATGCATATGTAACGCCCCAGAGTGGTCTTACCACCTTTGTCTGGCCCCCACTATCTTTAATGGTGCACCCTGTGTCATCTCGAATATGTAATACCATTTCCTGCATAATGTGTATATATATTTCCTTGCAAATAACTGTTAAAGTGTAATGTTCCTGGTTCACCAGTAGGTGGCAGCCACACTTGGCAGTGCTGGTTAGCAGAGGATGGAATCTTCTTTCAGTTCCAGCCTACCCCTCCTGGGGAGAGGTTGTGTGTCTAGCTTACCCCCCCTGCTAGGGAATGGAATCAGGCCTTGTCCCTACTGGACAGGCCCTGCCTGTGAGTTCTAAATTGTTGCATGTCCCCTCCTGAGCTCGCATTGCCTAAATCCAAGCTGAGGAAGCTTGAAGCCAGGAAGAAGTTATAGTGAGTGTCAGACTACAGATAAGTTAAAAGATGCAACAGAAAGCAAGCAAAAGGAAAAGATTCCTATCTAATATAGTTGACAGAGCAGAGCTGAAAAAGCTACTCACTAAAGGTACAGCGTAGAGAAGTTTGTTGCAGAAGTTGTTTGCTTGCCAAATCCATGTTAAAACATATTGGGAACCAAGATGAGTTCTGTGGATTGTTTTGGAACACATTTATTCAAGTAAAGCTGCATAGGAACTATATTCATCATCCGAGTTAATCACCCCTTTTGCACTGCTTCGGACGACCACGTCTGGGATCCAAGGATATTCAGGTAGGAGCACCATGACACGTGCATACAACACCTTCAGGGAGATTGTAGGTCACTTTACACCACTCTGGTAATCCAACATTTGGGTACCAACACCACTATACTTAAAGGGGACTCCATGTCCTCGTTGCTGAAATGCAACTGGCGTTACGACAACTTGCTTTATCAGAGGGACATATCGTAAAAACTTCTTAAACGCTGGCAACCGCCCGCTGCAAACCAAGTGGCGTCCCAACAGGCAAGGAACTATTTCACTTTAAGGGACCACTGGTAGTACCTTTTCTGTTGCACATACTGTACGAATGTAATTTATTTTCGTGTCCGTTCCATTTTTTTTTGCGAAACCATTCATTTCAATGGGTCCGCGCAAAAAAATGGAGGTTACTCAGTGTGCATTCCATTTCCATATGTCCGCATGTCCGTTCCGCAAGAAAACAGAACATTTTCTATCATTGTATGCATAACGGACAAGGATAGGACTGTTCCGTTAGGGGCCAGTACGGTCGTGTGCATGAGCCCTTTAGAATGAGGTGCCTTACCTGACCTGTCCCATGGTCTGCGAGACCCACTAATCCAAAAGTGCACAAATGACTTGATAATCTTATTCTGTGGGTCGGTACCATTACAGTGATACCAAGCGTATTTTGTTTTTAGGCTACTTTCACACCTGCGTTCGATCGGATCCGTTCTGAACGGATCCGCTCATATTAATGCAGACGGTGGCTCCGTTCAGAACGGATCCGTCTGCATTAGAACTTAGAAAAATTTTCTAAGTGTGAAAGTAGCCTGAGCGGATCCGTTCCGACTTTACATTGAAAGTCAATGGGGGACGGATCCGCTTGAAGATTAAGCCATATGGTGTCATCTTCAAGCGGATCCGTCCCCATTGACTTACATTGTAAGTCGGAACGGATCCGCTCGCCTCCGCACGGCCAGGCGGACACCCGAACGCTGCTTGCAGCGTTCAGGTGTCCGCTCACTGAGCGGAGCGGAGGCTGAGCGCTGGCAGGCGGATGCATTCTCAGTGGATCCGTCTCCACTGAGAATGCATTAGGGCCAGACGGCTGCGTTCAGGGCCGCTCGTGCGCCCCTTCAAACGGAGCTCACGAGCGGACACCTGAACGCAGGTGTGAAAGTAGCCTTATTGTGTTTCACTACGTTTAAGAAAATTAAAATCTTTGAAGAACTCACATTTTTATATTTATTTTTTTTCATCGCCATATTCTGACATCCAAACTTTCTCATAGGATGAGGGCTCATTTTTTGGCAGGGTGAGCTGTAGTTTGCATTCGCACCATTTTGAGTGCATACAACTTTTTGATCACTTTTTGTTAAAAAAAAAAATTCCGGGGACAAGGTGACCAAAAATGGAAATTTGGGCATTTAGATTTTTTTTTTCCTGTTACTGCTTTCATCATATCGGATAAAATCTTTATATTTTAATAATGGACATGATCTTTATTTTTATAGTTTACATATTTTTATGTACAAAAATAGTGAAGAGGATGGTTTGTATTTTTAATTCTCTTGCATTTTTTAAATAGTTTTTGAAAATATTTCCAATTTTTTTTTTACTGTTTTTAGTCCCCCGAAGACAATCATTTGATCGTTATTCCATAGATTGTGATAGCGTACTATCTATGAAATTTTAACAAGGTTAGGGCTCATGCACATGACCATTGGATGTTTTGCGGTCCCCAAATTGCAGATCTGCAAAACATGGATAACTCTACTAGAACAGTCTTATCCTTGTCCATAATGTGGACAATAATAGGACATGTTCTATGTTTTTTCGTTTTTTTGCACCCCCATCTAAGTGAATGGTTCCACATACAGGACGCAAAAAAACGGAACAAACGCGGAAAAACAAATACATTTGTGTGCATGAGCCCTTACCTGTTAAGCATTGCTGCTGGCAGGGTTTAATAGGCAGTTTTCTATGGCAGACATGAGAGCCTTCACAAGGGTCTACGCTGCCACAGCACCCTACTACTTGCCATGGCGGTAAGGGGGGGAGGTGCCAAATGAGATGTCAGAGGTAGTCCCCTATCTCTTACTAACCTCTGAGATGCAGTGGTCGCAGTTAACTATGGAATCTGAGTGGATTAAATGACTGGGATCGAACCATGTTCTCATATGTCTTGATCATAAAACCCTATATGACTTGAATCGAAAAGCAAAATAGTTATGGCTCTCGGAAATCGGATAGAAAAAAAACAAAACAAACAAAAAACTATGGCATGACTAGGTTAATGTATAAACAAAATGCAGTGAGCTTCTAAGCTCCCCCTAGTGGTGACTGCGAGCAGAATTTTACCGTTATTTCATGCACTACACTGGAACATGGTAGAACTGTTATGGACAATAGATGTGGAACCACTGTACGACGTAACCAGTTTGACGTTGGGCTAAACCCTAGGGACATTATTCTGGCACCTCCCTGGTATTCCCTCTTTGACCTCTGTACAGGGATGTGGACTTCAATGCGGGTTAGCAACAAGACCGCTACCTCCTGGGATGGTCTCCCTGTACTTTTATTAACCAAAGGGTACCATGTCCAAAGTATAAAAGGTGGAATATCCCCCCAGACCAAAAATCAAAAGAAATCAACTAGGGGGCTGGAATAGAAAATAACTAAAACATAACTTTGAGTGGTTAGCACTGGTGCCAAGGACAACATCTGCATGGAGTTTGTATGTTCTCCCCGTGTTGGAGTGGGTTTCCTCCCGGTTCTCCGGTTTCTTCCCACACTTCAAAGACATACTGATCGGGAGCATAGATTGTGAGCCCCATTGGAGACAGCATGATGCTAATGTCTGTAAAGCGCTGCGGAATATGTCAGCGCTAAATAAATGAGTATAATAAATAAATCTATGATCATTTCAGTTTCCCTTTGTCGGCCTATGGCTAATAGTGGCGGCTGTTCCACGTGATAATCGGTGTTTACCACATGGAACCGCCACAGCTGTTGGTGAGGGAATCACGGTTCTCCTGGTCAGCTCCTGGACATAGGCCTTTAGCTATCTGACAAAGGGTAACTAAATTATGAATTTGCATCTTCTATTGCTTACTGGCCGAGATATTCCTTTAGCTGTTACACACTACTGGATACTGTTTATTTGTTTGTCTCCAATAGACACCTATGATCCTCAGATGATTCCCAATTTATGGAATAAAAAAAGCCATGTTGGGAAAGGTGTGAGGGACTAGTTTAGGGATACGGTCGCATGAGGGTCAGGATTCTGACAGGGTCGCCCCTATCGGGGGCGGATGCTCTGTAATTGTTAGGCAGGGTGTTACAAGCCCCTTCCCCTACAATCTTTTAAGGTGCAATAGGTATAATAACACCTCAATTTATTTGCCTTCCAGCATCACTGTAACCCCTGCGTCCCAGCCTTGGATTCTATAAGATACATCCAACCTCATCTGGATATTTTGGTCTTACCAGGCACAACGATCACTGACACGGCTTAACTGATAAGACCCATCTATGTTGTATCCCCCTTGTTTTTGCTATGCTAAACAGGGGGTTGCCTATTATTGAGTACCTGTCATTGAGTGCCTTTTTTGCTGGATTTTATCACTGATCTATTAAAAGTTATGTTTTAGTTATTTATTATTCCCGCCGCCCTAGTTTGCTTTGTTCTCGCTGTACTTGGCAGCTGACCAACTGAGGTCAGAGACACTAGTGAAAACACCAGAGACACGGGCATGGAACTAATACGGAACCCTGTTTATTGGGCAGACTAGATGGGCCAAATGGTTCTTATCTGCCGACACATTCTATGATACTATGAACCATGCAGAATACAGGCAAATCCAAGGCACACACAAATTACAGGCAAGAGACAAAACAAGGAGCACTGGCAGTCGACAGACAGACTTCAGGAACTCAGACCTACTAACTTCTAGCACAAGGACTCACAGAATTCAGGAACTTGTCAAATGGAGTATCAGTCCAGAATGGTCTAAAGATCTAAAAGACATATTCATACAATAGCAATAAAACAAAAGTGAAAGCGACAAAAGTCTAAGATTTGCAGTATCGCCAAATTTCTGGGGATGGGAAAAGGAATCAGGGGATAGGGGGGAAAGGTGAGGAGGGTACAAAAAACAGAACCTTTATGGCTAGTGGATTTGGCAGTTAATAGACACCAAGTATTAAGCCTCATTCACACGTTTGTGCTAAAATCTGTGAAAAGACCGTCAGTGATGCCTCTGTGAAGATGTCCGTGATGGATCCGTGTGTCCGTTTTTTTGCTGTCCGTGTGTCATCCGTGTTTCACTGACACTGCACAGCTGAAAAATAATTTTCAAAGCATCTCTTCGTAATGATCCATTAAACACGGATGGCATCCATGGTTTTCATGGACCTATAGACTATAATGGGCATGATGGATCTGTGAACACGGACATAATAGAGCATGTACAGTATGCGTGCTAAAAACACGGACCCACAGACTGTGGTAAAAAACTGATGTCTGAATACAAACGTTAAAATGAATGGGTACTTGTCTGTGGAGAACATGTACGGCACACATACTGTATGTGGAATACTGGGGTATGAATGATGCTTTACTCTAAGGACAGAAAAAAATTATAATCATACTGGTGGATCAGGTCTAAGAGACTGTTCCCAATACCAGGTGGTAAACTAAAAGCAGGTACTTAATTTGTTCTTTATTCTAGGAGGTGGCATTTATATAAAGGACTCCCAAAGTATAGAAATCCTGGACCTTACGTTCTTTTTGTAGGGAGGCATTGATCCAATCCATGGGGAACACAAAAATATTTTTTTTTTAAAAGAGTCTCTGAGAGGGTGGGTTGGGGGATAATTATTCTTGTAGAATAGACTTTTGTGCCACCGCTGATATTATAAAAAGTATATCGAAGGAGAAAATAATCAGCGGCATTCACCAGTGTGTAGTTTTGACTTGATGCTTTATTCAGTGAACTTGCAATCCTGGAATTGTGGTCCAAGCCGAAGTGAAGGAGAGAAAGAAAGATAAATTTGTGAGAAACAAACTAGATTATGAGTCGGGGCACATCTTTGACTGGAATATTGGCAGGAGAGTGAGACAACAGAAAAGAAAACCGAGCCGTCGCCAAAATAGTGATTATTGGATGACAGACTCAAGCGTGTCAGATGAACCTAACCAAGTGGCAACTGATGTTACAAAAGAGGCAAGTGACCCTTTAGGAAACACATTAGAAGGGGCCGCAGAAAAGCCAAGACGAAAAGGAGTCAGAAAATCAGAGAGGGCAAAGAAACAAGTGTCCTGGAGGAGATAACTACCCCCATGCCGTTGAATGCGAACTTGGTGGTGAATCTTACGGGTTATGTCCTGCCACCGGGCTGCATCCCAGTCCTTAGTCGAGGGCTCGGATACAGCCTGACTGAGAAGTTTGACCCTGTAACGTTTGAAATCGATTTGTTTAAAGCAACTAGAAAGCTTCAACTTCACAAAATGTTTAAGGACACGCCACAATCAGTTGTTCCCCGAACTCAGGGGGAGATACCATTATGCCCTAATCCTGTCGGCTTCAATATATCGACGAAGTTTGATGAGGAGTTGGCTTGTTTGGAATTCCTCACTGGGAATATACTCACTGGGGATTGTCCAATGAGTGATCTGGGAGAGCCATTCAAAGGTGGTGTTAAGTCCACTGTTTGCCCCCCAGTAGTAGCATTGATATCTTTCAACATCAGGTCATGAGAGATGTTCGGGCTGTTATATATTCTAAAGCTCAGGTTAACATTAGTTATGAGGAGCAGAAAGCCTTGCATTGGCTTAGCTCTAAGAGTGCTATAGTGGTGAAACCGGCGGACAAGGGGGGCAATGTGGTACTAATGTCAAGGGAATACTATGTGAGTGAAGCCCTCAGGCAACTGGGGGATGTACGCACTTATGAAAGGGAACGGGGGGACCCAGTATCCAACAGTTGGTGTCCCTCGATGTGGAAAGCCTCTACACCCGCATACCTCATGCTTCTGGTGTAGAGGCGGTCCTTGACATCGTGACCAATTTGGGAAAGAGCCGTATGTTCTGTGAATTCATTGGTGAGGCACTGGGATTTATTCTAACTAGAGTTGAGCGAACACCTGGATGTTCGGGTTCGAGAAGTTCGGCCGAACATCCCGGAAATGTTCGGGTTCGGGATCCGAACCCGATCCGAACTTCGTCCCGAACCCGAACCCCATTGAAGTCAATGGGGACCCGAACTTTTCGGCACTAAAAAGGCTGTAAAACAGCCCAGGAAAGAGCTAGAGGGCTGCAAAAGGCAGCAACATGGAGGTAAATCCCCTGCAAACAAATGTGGATAGGGAAATGAATTAAAATAAAAATTAAATAAATAAAAATTAACCAAAATCAATTGGAGAGAGGTTCCATAGCAGAGAATCTGGCTTCCCGTCACCCACCACTGGAACAGTCCATTCTCAGATATTTAGGCCCCGGCACCCAGGCAGAGGAGAGAGGTCCCGTAACAGAGAATCTGTCTTCATGTCAGCAGAGAATTAGTCTGCATGTCATAGCAGAGAATGAGGCTTCACGTCAGCCACCACTGCAACAGTCCATTGGCATATATTTAGGCCCAGCACCCAGGCAGAGGAGAGAGGTCCCGTAACAGACAATCTGGCTTCATGTCAGCAGAGAATCAGTCTGCATGTCATAGCAGAGAATCAGGCTTCACGTCACCCACCACTGCAACAGTCCATTGTCATAAATTTAGGCCCAGCACTAGTGTTGAGCGGCATGTCCCATATTCGAATTCGCGAAATTTTGTAAATATTCGAAAGAATATTCGTAAAATATTCGCGATTATTCAAATTCGTTATTATTTCGCATATGCGATAATTCGAATTTTCGCATCGCATAATACATATGCTATGCAAAATTCACATGTGCGCTAATGAAATCGCCTTACGAAGATTCGCAACTCAATTCAATCACTAATGTATGAATGCAATGCCCTTTGCCTCTGTTCTGGGACAAGTGTAGATATTCGCATGTGCGCTAATAAAATCGCCTTACGAAGATTCGCACCTCAATCACTTTCTAGGGAATGTGAGACTTTTGGGAATCAATCGAGATACAGTGGGGGGTGATGACAGTAGTTGACAGAGTACAGATCAATGTAATCTGTAAGGTGGAAAGTAAAATAAAAAATACGAATATTCGTAAATCGAATTTTACGAAGTTCTACGTATTCGCGAATATGGTGCTATACTATATGAATGCACAGGCCTTTGCCTCTCTGTTCTGGGGACAAGTGTAGATATTTGCATTTGCGTTAATAAAATCGCCTTACGAAGATTCGCAGCTCAATTCAATCACTAATGTATGAATGCAAAGCCCTTTGCCTCTGTTCTGGGACAAGTGTAGATATTCGCATGTGCGCTAATAAAATCGCCTTACGAAGATTCGCAACTCAATTCACTAATGTATGAATGCAAAGCCCTTTGCCTCTGTTCTGGGACGTGCCGATATTCGCATGTGCGCTAATAAAATCGCCTTACGAAGATTCGCGCCTCAATCACTTTCTAGGCAATGTGAGTAAGATCTGAGCTGTTGGACCTTTGGGAAACAATCAATTATATGTGTACTGTAATTTTGTGGGGGGGGGGGAAAAACAAAAAACGAATATTCGTTTTTACGAATATATAGCACTATATTCGAAATATTCGCGAAATCGCGAAGTTGCGATATTCGCGAAAAAAATTTGCTTTTCGAATATTCGCGCTCAACACTACCCAGCACCCAGGCAGAGGAGAGAGGTCCCGTAACAGACAATCTGGCTTCATGTCAGCAGAGAATCAGTCTGCATGTCATAGCAGAGAATGAGGCTTCACGTCAGCCACCACTGCAACAGTCCATTGGCATATATTTAGGCCCAGCACCCAGGCAGAGGAGAGAGGTCCCGTAACAGACAATCTGGCTTCATGTCAGCAGAGAATTAGTCTGCATGTCATAGCAGAGAATGAGGCTTCACGTCAGCCACCACTGCAACAGTCCATTGGCATATATTTAGGCCCAGCACCCAGGCAGAGGAGGGAGGTCCCGTAACAGAGAATCTGTCTTCATGTCAGCAGAGAATCAGTCTGCATGTCATAGCAGAGAATGAGGCTTCACGTCAGCCACCACTGCAACAGTCCATTGGCATATATTTAGGCCCAGCACCCAGGCAGAGGAGGGAGGTCCCGTAACAGAGAATCTGTCTTCATGTCAGCAGAGAATTAGTCTGCATGTCATAGCAGAGAATAAGGCTTCACGTCAGCCACCACTGCAACAGTCCATTGGCATATATTTAGGCCTAGCACACAGGCAGAGGAGAGAGGTCCCGTAACAGAGGATCTGTCTTCATGTCAGCAGAGAATCAGTCTGCATGTCATAGCAGAGAATGAGGCTTCACGTCAGCCACCACTGCAACAGTCCATTGGCATATATTTAGGCCCAGCACACACACAGGCAGAGGAGAGAGGTCCCGTAACAGAGAATCTGGCTTCATGTCAGCAGAGAATCAGTCTGCATGTCATAGCAGAGAATGAGGCTTCACGTCAGCCACCACTGCAACAGTCCATTGGCATATATTTAGGCCCAGCACACACACAGGCAGAGGAGAGAGGTCCCGTAACAGAGAATCTGGCTTCATGTCAGCAGAGAATCAGTCTGCATGTCATAGCAGAGAATGAGGCTTCACGTCAGCCACCACTGCAACAGTCCATTGGCATATATTTAGGCCCAGCACACACACAGGCAGAGGAGAGAGGTCCCGTAACAGAGAATCTGGCTTCATGTCAGCAGAGAATCAGTCTGCATGTCATAGCAGAGAATGAGGCTTCACGTCAGCCACCACTGCAACAGTCCATTGGCATATATTTAGGCCTAGCACACAGGCAGAGCAGAGAGGTCCCGTAACAGACAATCTGGCTTCATGTCAGCAGAGAATCAGTCTGCATGTCATAGCAGAGAATGAGGCTTCACGTCACCCACCACTGCAACAGTCCATTGGCATATATTTAGGCCTAGCACACAGGCAGAGCAGAGAGGTCCCGTAACAGACAATCTGGCTTCATGTCAGCAGAGAATCAGTCTGCATGTCATAGCAGAGAATGAGGCTTCACGTCACCCACCACTGCAACAGTCCATTGGCATATATTTAGGCCTAGCACACAGGCAGAGCAGAGAGGTCCCGTAACAGACGATCTGGCTTCATGTCAGCAGAGAATCAGTCTGCATGTCATAGCAGAAAATCAGGATTCACGTCACCCAGGACTGTAAGAGTCCGTTTTCATAAATTTAGGCCCAGCACCCAGGCAGAGGAGAGAGGTCCCTTAACAGACAATCTGGCTTCATGTCAGCAGAGAATCAGTCTTCATATCATAGCAGAGAATCAGGCTTCACGTCACCCACCACTGCAACAGTCCATTGGCATATATTTAGGCCTAGCACACAGGCAGAGCAGAGAGGTCCCGTAACAGACAATCTGGCTTCATGTCAGCAGAGAATCAGTCTGCATGTCATAGCAGAGAATCAGGCTTCACGTCAGCCACCACTGCAACAGTCCATTGTCATAAATTTAGGCCCAGCACCCAGGCAGAGGAGAGAGGTCCCGTAACAGACAATCTGGCTTCATGTCAGCAGAGAATTAGTCTGCATGTCATAGCAGAGAATCAGGCTTCATGTCAGCCACCACTGCAACAGTCCATTGGCATATATTTAGGCCTAGCACACAGGCAGAGGAGAGGTTCATTCAACTTTGGGTAGCCTCGCAATATAATGGTAAAATGAAAATAAAAATAGGATTGAATGAGGAAGTGCCCTGGAGTCCAATAATATATGGTTATGGGGAGGTAGTTAATGTCTAATCTGGACAAGGGACGGACAGGTCCTGTGGGATCCATGCCTGGTTCATTTTTATGAACGTCAGCTTGTCCACATTGGCTGTAGACAGGCGGCTGCGTTTGTCTGTAATGACGCCCCCTGCCGTGCTGAATACACGTTCAGACAAAACGCTGGCTGCCGGGCAGGCCAGCACCTCCAAGGCATAAAAGGCTAGCTCTGGCCACGTGGACAATTTAGAGACCCAGAAGTTGAATGGGGCCGAACCATCAGTCAGTACGTGGAGGGGTGTGCACACGTACTGTTCCACCATGTTAGTGAAATGTTGCCTCCTGCTAACACGTTGCGCATCAGGTGGTGGTGCAGTTAGCTGTGGCGTGTTGACAAAAGTTTTCCACATCTCTGCCATGCTAACCCTGCCCTCAGAGGAGCTGGCCGTGACACAGCTGCCTTGGCGACCTCTTGCTCCTCCTCTGCCTTGGCCTTGGGCTTCCACTTGTTCCCCTGTGACATTTGGGAATGCTCTCAGTAGCGCGTCTACCAACGTGCGCTTGTACTCGCGCATCTTCCTATCACGCTCCAGTGCAGGAAGTAAGGTGGGCACATTGTCTTTGTAGCGTGGATCCAGCAGGGTGGCAACCCAGTAGTCCGCACAGGTTAAAATGTGGGCAACTCTGCTGTCGTTGCGCAGGCACTGCAGCATGTAGTCGCTCATGTGTGCCAGGCTGCCCAGGGATAAGGACAAGCTGTCCTCTGTGGGAGGCGTATCGTCATCGTCCTGCCTTTCCCCCCAGCCACGCACCAGTGATGGACCCGAGCTGCGTTGGGTGCCACCCCGCTGTGACCATGCTTCATCCTCATCCTCCTCCACCTCCTCCTCATCCTCGTCCTCCTCGTCCTCCAGTAGTGGGCCCTGGCTGGCCACATTTGTACCTGGCCTCTGCTGTTGCCAAAAACCTCCCTCTGAGTCACTTCGAAGAGACTGGCCTGAAAGTGCTAAAAATGACCCCTCTTCCTCCTCCTCCTCCTCCTCCTCCTGGGCCACCTCCTCTTCCATCATCGCCCTAAGTGTTTTCTCAAGGAGACATAGAAGTGGTATTGTAACGCTGATAACGGTGTCATCGCCACTGGCCATGTTGGTGGAGTACTCGAAACAGCGCAACAGGGCACACAGGTCTCGCATGGAGGCCCAGTCATTGGTGGTGAAGTGGTGCTGTTCTGTAGTGCGACTGACCCGTGCGTGCTGCAGCTGAAACTCCACTATGGCCTGCTGCTGCTCGCACAGTCTGTCCAGCATGTGCAAGGTGGAGTTCCACCTGGTGGGCACGTCGCATATGAGGCGGTGAGCGGGAAGGCCGAAGTTACGCTGTAGCGCAGACAGGCGAGCAGCAGCAGGATGTGAACGCCGGAAGCGCGAACAGACGGCCCGCACTTTATGCAGCAGCTCTGACATGTCGGGGTAGTTGTGAATGAACTTCTGCACCACCAAATTCAGCACATGCGCCAAGCAAGGGATGTGCGTCAAATTGGCTAGTCCCAGAGCTGCAACGAGATTTCGCCCATTATCACACACCACCAGGCCGGGCTTGAGGCTCACCGGCAGCAACCACTCGTCGGTCTGTTGTTCTATACCCCGCCACAACTCCTGTGCGGTGTGGGGCCTGTCCCCCAAACATATGAGTTTCAGAATGGCCTGCTGACGTTTACCCCGGGCTGTGCTGAAGTTGGTGGTGAAGGTGTGTGGCTGACTGGATGAGCAGGTGGAAGAAGAGGAGGAGGAAGCCGAGAAGGAGGAGGTGGCAACAGGAGGCAAAGAATGTTGCCCTGCGATCCTTGGCGGCGGAAGGACGTGCGCCAAACAGCTCTCCGCCTGGGGCCCAGCTGCCACTACATTTACCCAGTGTGCAGTTAGGGAGATATAGCGTCCCTGGCCGTGCTTACTGGTCCACGTATCTGTGGTTAGGTGGACCTTGCCACAGATGGCGTTGCGCAGTGCACACTTGATTTTATCGGATACTTGGTTGTGCAGGGAAGGCACGGCTCTCTTGGAGAAGTAGTGCCGGCTGGGAACAACATACTGTGGGACAGCAAGCGACATGAGCTGTTTGAAGCTGTCTGTGTCCACCAGCCTAAATGACAGCATTTCATAGGCCAGTAGTTTAGAAATGCTGGCATTCAGGGCCAGGGATCGAGGGTGGCTAGGTGGGAATTTACGCTTTCTATCAAATGTTTGTGAGATGGAGAGCTGAACGCTGGCGTGTGACATGGTTGAGACGCTTGGTGACGGAGGTGGTGGTGGTGGTGTTGGTGGTACATCCCCTGTTTGCTGGGCGGCAGGTGCCAACGTTCCTCCAGAGGCGGAGGAAGAGGCCGAGGCGGCAGCAGCAGAATAGGCCGAGGCGGCAGCAGCAGAAGAGGTAGCAGGGGGAGCCTGAGTGACTTCCTTGGTTTTAAGGTGTTTACTCCACTGCAGTTCATGCTTTGCATGCAGGTGCCTGGTCATGCAGGTTGTGCTCAGGTTCAGAACGTTAATGCCTCGCTTCAGGCTCTGGTGGCACAGCGTGCAAACCACTCGGGTCTTGTCGTCAGCACATTGTTTGAAGAAGTGCCATGCCAGGGAACTCCTTGAAGCTGCCTTTGGGGTGCTCGGTCCCAGATGGCGGCGGTCAGTAGCAGGCGGAGTCTCTTGGCGGCGGGTGTTCTGCTTTTGCCCACTGCTCCCTCTTTTGCTACGCTGTTGGCTCGGTCTCACCACTGCCTCTTCCTCCGAACTGTGAAAGTCAGTGGCACGACCTTCATTCCATGTGGGGTCTAGGACCTCATCGTCCCCTGCATCGTCTTCCACCCAGTCTTGATCCCTGACCTCCTGTTCAGTCTGCACACTGCAGAAAGACGCAGCAGTTGGCACCTGTGTTTCGTCATCATCAGAGACATGCTGAGGTGGTATTCCCATGTCCTCATCATCAGGAAACATAAGTGGTTGTGCGTCAGTGCATTCTATGTCTTTCACCGCTGGGGAAGGGCTAGGTGGATGCCCTTGGGAAACCCTGCCAGCGGAGTCTTCAAACAGCATAAGAGACTGCTGCATAACTTGAGGCTGAGACAGTTTCCCTGGTATGCATGGGGGTGATGTGACAGACTGATGGGGTTGGTTTTCAGGCGCCATCTGTGCGCTTTCTGCAGAAGACTGGGTGGGAGATAATGTGAACGTGCTGGATCCACTGTCGGCCACCCAATTGACTAATGCCTGTACCTGCTCAGGCCTTACCATCCTTAGAACGGCATTGGGCCCCACCATATATCGCTGTAAATTCTGGCGGCTACTGGGACCTGAGGTAGTTGGTACACTAGGACGTGTGGATGTGGCAGAACGGCCACGTCCTCTCCCAGCACCAGAGGGTCCACTAACACCACCACGACCATGTCCACGTCCGCGTCCCTTACTAGATGTTTTTCTCATTGTTATGGTTCACCACAACAACAAATATATTATTTGGCCCAATGTATTGTATTCAAATTCAGCGGGATATAAATTTGAGGCCTAGTATTTAGGCGCTGGGTGACCGGTATGGATTTAGTGACAGAATTAGACTTGGAAATGCACAGAAGCGTGTGTGTGAAGTTATTCTGAATGACCCAATGTGCACCTTGAATATTATATACCCTTTTAGGGATAGATTTCAAATAGCTCTGATATAGCAGAAACCACTAAATTATGAAATTGCTAAATTGGGAATTGTATTTCAACCCAGAACAAGAAATGTGCTTGAACGGACACTAAATAACTCGCCCAGCTACAGCACTAAGGACAGATTTAGCGGGATATAAATTTGAGGCCTAGTATTTAGGCGCTGGGTGACAGGTATGGGTTTAGTGCCAGAATTAGACTTGGAAATACACAGTAGCGGGTGTGTGTGAAGTTATTCTGAATGACCCAATGTGCACCTTGAATATTATATACCCTTTTAGGGATAGATTTCAAATAGCTCTGATATAGCAGAAACCACTAAATTATGAAATTGCTAAATTGGGAATTGTATTTCAACCCAGAACAAGAAATGTGCTTGAACGGACACTAAATAACTCGCCCAGCTACAGCACTAAGGACAGATTTAGCGGGATATAAATTTGAGGCCTAGTATTTAGGCGCTGGGTGACAGGTATGGGTTTAGTGCCAGAATTAGACTTGGAAATACACAGTAGCGGGTGTGTGTGAAGTTATTCTGAATGACCCAATGTGCACCTTGAATATTATATACCCTTTTAGGGATAGATTTCAAATAGCTCTGATATAGCAGAAACCACTAAATTATGAAATTGCTAAATTGGGAATTGTATTTCAACCCAGAACAAGAAATGTGCTTGAACGGACACTAAATAACTCGCCCAGCTACAGCACTAAGGACAGATTTAGCGGGATATAAATTTGAGGCCTAGTATTTAGGCGCTGGGTGACAGGTATGGGTTTAGTGCCAGAATTAGACTTGGAAATACACAGTAGCGGGTGTGTGTGAAGTTATTCTGAATGACCCAATGTGCACCTTGAATATTATATACCCTTTTAGGGATAGATTTCAAATAGCTCTGATATAGCAGAAACCACTAAATTATGAAATTGCTAAATTGGGAATTGTATTTCAACCCAGAACAAGAAATGTGCTTGAACGGACACTAAATAACTCGCCCAGCTACAGCACTAAGGACAGATTTAGCGGGATATAAATTTGAGGCCTAGTATTTAGGCGCTGGGTGACAGGTATGGGTTTAGTGCCAGAATTAGACTTGGAAATACACAGTAGCGGGTGTGTGTGAAGTTATTCTGAATGACCCAATGTGCACCTTGAATATTATATACCCTTTTAGGGATAGATTTCAAATAGCTCTGATATAGCAGAAACCACTAAATTATGAAATTGCTAAATTGGGAATTGTATTTCAACCCAGAACAAGAAATGTGCTTGAACGGACACTAAATAACTCGCCCAGCTACAGCACTAAGGACAGATTTAGCGGGATATAAATTTGAGGCCTAGTATTTAGGCGCTGGGTGACAGGTATGGGTTTAGTGCCAGAATTAGACTTGGAAATACACAGTAGCGGGTGTGTGTGAAGTTATTCTGAATGACCCAATGTGCACCTTGAATATTATATACCCTTTTAGGGATAGATTTCAAATAGCTCTGATATAGCAGAAACCACTAAATTATGAAATTGCTAAATTGGGAATTGTATTTCAACCCAGAACAAGAAATGTGCTTGAACGGACACTAAATAACTCGCCCAGCTACAGCACTAAGGACAGATTTAGCGGGATATAAATTTGAGGCCTAGTATTTAGGCGCTGGGTGACAGGTATGGGTTTAGTGCCAGAATTAGACTTGGAAATACACAGTAGCGGGTGTGTGTGAAGTTATTCTGAATGACCCAATGTGCACCTTGAATATTATATACCCTTTTAGGGATAGATTTCAAATAGCTCTGATATAGCAGAAACCACTAAATTATGAAATTGCTAAATTGGGAATTGTATTTCAACCCAGAACAAGAAATGTGCTTGAACGGACACTAAATAACTCGCCCAGCTACAGCACTAAGGACAGATTTAGCGGGATATAAATTTGAGGCCTAGTATTTAGGCGCTGGGTGACAGGTATGGGTTTAGTGCCAGAATTAGACTTGGAAATACACAGTAGCGGGTGTGTGTGAAGTTATTCTGAATGACCCAATGTGCACCTTGAATATTATATACCCTTTTAGGGATAGATTTCAAATAGCTCTGATATAGCAGAAACCACTAAATTATGAAATTGCTAAATTGGGAATTGTATTTCAACCCAGAACAAGAAATGTGCTTGAACGGACACTAAATAACTCGCCCAGCTACAGCACTAAGGACAGATTTAGCGGGATATAAATTTGAGGCCTAGTATTTAGGCGCTGGGTGACAGGTATGGGTTTAGTGCCAGAATTAGACTTGGAAATACACAGTAGCGGGTGTGTGTGAAGTTATTCTGAATGACCCAATGTGCACCTTGAATATTATATACCCTTTTAGGGATAGATTTCAAATAGCTCTGATATAGCAGAAACCACTAAATTATGAAATTGCTAAATTGGGAATTGTATTTCAACCCAGAACAAGAAATGTGCTTGAACGGACACTAAATAACTCGCCCAGCTACAGCACTAAGGACAGATTTAGCGGGATATAAATTTGAGGCCTAGTATTTAGGCGCTGGGTGACAGGTATGGGTTTAGTGCCAGAATTAGACTTGGAAATACACAGTAGCGGGTGTGTGTGAAGTTATTCTGAATGACCCAATGTGCACCTTGAATATTATATACCCTTTTAGGGATAGATTTCAAATAGCTCTGATATAGCAGAAACCACTAAATTATGAAATTGCTAAATTGGGAATTGTATTTCAACCCAGAACAAGAAATGTGCTTGAACGGACACTAAATAACTCGCCCAGCTACAGCACTAGGGACAGATTTAGCTGGATATAAATTTGAGGCCTAGTATTTAGGCGCTGGGTGACAGGTATGGGTTTAGTGCCAGAATTAGACTTGGAAATACACAGTAGCGGGTGTGTGTGAAGTTATTCTGAATGACCCAATGTGCACCTTGAATATTATATACCCTTTTAGGGATAGATTTCAAATAGCTCTGATATAGCAGAAACCACTAAATTATGAAATTGCTAAATTGGGAATTGTATTTCAACCCAGAACAAGAAATGTGCTTGAACGGACACTAAATAACTCGCCCAGCTACAGCACTAAGGACAGATTTAGCGGGATATAAATTTGAGGCCTAGTATTTAGGCGCTGGGTGACCGGTATGGATTTAGTGACAGAATTAGACTGGGATATGGCCAAAAAATAAACAGACTATTGCTGGTTAAATGCACTTGGTGTGACAGCTTCACCCTGATGTAGGCTTTAGCCAAAAAACAACCACACCATTGAGGGTTAAATGCACTTGGTGACAGGCGCAGCTTGCCCCTGATTTAGTATATGGCCAAAAAATGAACAGACTATTGCTGGTTAAATGCACTTGGTGTGACAGCTTCACCCTGATGTAGGCTTTAGCCAAAAAACAACCACACCATTGAGGGTTAAATGCACTTGGTGACAGGCGCAGCTTGCCCCTGATTTTGTATATGGCCAAAAAATGAACAGACTATTGCTGGTTAAATGCACTTGGTGTGACAGCTTCACCCTGATGTAGGCTTTAGCCAAAAAACAACCACACCATTGAGGGTTAAATGCACTTGGTCGCAGCTTGTGCTGGCGCACCACAAGACACAAAATGGCCGCCGATCACCCCAGAAAAATGTGACTGACAAACGGTCTGGGCAGCCTAAAAACAGTGAGCAATTGAGGATCAGCAGCTCAATGATCCACAGCTGCAGATCGATCAGTTAATCAAGTCCTTTGGAGGAGTTAATCTGCCTAATCTCGCCCTACTGTCGCAGCCGCAACCTCTCCCTACGCTAATCAGAGCAGAGTGACGGGCGGCGCTATGTGACTCCAGCTTAAATAGAGGCTGGGTCACATGGTGCTCTGGCCAATCACAGCCATGCCAATAGTAGGCATGGCTGTGATGGCCTCTTGGGGCAAGTAGTATGACGCTTGTTGATTGGCTGCTTTGCAGCCTTTCAAAAAGCGCCAAGAAAGCGTCACAAAAGCGCGAAGAAAGCGACGAACACCGAACCCGAACCCGGACTTTTACGAAAATGTCCGGGTTCGGGTCCGTGTCACGGACACCCCAAAATTCGGTACGAACCCGAACTATACAGTTCGAGTTCGCTCATCCCTAATTCTAACCAATAACGTGTTCAGGTTTGGAAATGATTGGTATAGGCAGAAGTTGGGTACAGCTATGGGGACTATGGGGACCCCCGTCTCCTGTACCTTTGCAAATATGTATCTTGCCAGATTAGAGAACAGATTCATTTTTTCCACCTTGAATCCTTTTCTATCCCGTGTGAAGTCATTTTTACGGTTTGTGGATGACATATTTATAATATGGGAAGGCACAGAGTAAGGAGTTTTTAGAATACCTTAATGCTAATGATATGGGGATGACATTCACCCTGAATTTCAGGGGCACGCGATTGGAATTTCGGGTTGTGGCTGTCGTGGTTGGGGGCGATGGATTGGTCACGGAGGGCTTTCGTAAGCCCACGGCGACCAATTCCTTGCTCTACCACGACAGCTTCCATCCACTCAGTGTCAGGAAAGCCGTACCGTACGGCCAATTTATTAGACTCAGGAGAATAAATAGTGAGGATGAGGGCTACCATAAACAAGCAATGGAGTTGAAACAATGCCTTTTAGAATAGAGGTTATCCGGAGGCAATGTTGAATAGGGATATGAAGAGAGTGGAAGAGGTTTTCTCCCAGAGCAACTTACTCATTAATAGAAAGAATAAGAATAAGAGGAAGCAAGTACAGGAAAAAAGGGGCACTACCAGATTTGCGTTCTCCTTTAAGTATGGCCCTATGGCGGAGCAGATCCGTTCTGCGATTTTTAAGAATTGGGATATCCTAAGGAGGGACACGACTTTGGGGAGCTTACAGAGCATAAGCCACTGATATCTTTCAGAAGAAGGCATACAATAAAGGATAAACTCATAAGGAATAGGTTTACCCCGGATAAAAGAGATAATTGGCTGATTAGTAGTATACCGAAAGGTAATTTGAAAAGTGGCAGCTGTTCACTATGTAAGTATAATTCCCAAAAGAAGATTGTTGAGTTTGCTGGTATACAGCATAGAATTGGGAATTTCATCAACTGTAGGAGCACATATGTGGTATATCTACTGCTTTGTAGCTGTGGCAGGTTCTATATTGGTAAAACAATCAGATGCCTTTATGAACGAGAGAGAGCATCTGAATTCTGTCAGGACAGGTAAGGGGTGCGCGAGATTTATTGACCATATAATAAAAGTCCATGGAAGTAATATAGATTGTATATCCTTCACAGGTTTAGAGACAGTAACTGCTCCTTCAGTGCGTGCAAGGTTGTCTGTCTGCCCCATGCCAGGATTGCAGAGTTCACTGAATAAAGCATCAAGTCAAAACTACACACGGGTGAGTGCCGCTGATTATTTTCTCCTTCGATATTGTGCATATGTATCTCCACTTATCTTCAGCTGTGCACCGCCGAGAGTGTGTTGTGTCGGGAGACCAGTGGGAGTGCTGTCCTCTTTGATTGCTACGTGTTGTGTATCTGCAGCTGTGCCGCCTCGTTATCTACATTGCTGAATTATAAAGAGTATTTTTGTGGCCTCTTTTATACTTGGATATGCAGCATGATCAATGTGACCTAATATGGCCCATTCTACAGTTAAATGGAGGAAATTTAGCAGGTAGGTATTTGCATAAGTGATCATGTATAAATAGGATAACCCCAAAAACAATGATATTAGGGCTCATGCACACGAACCGTATGTATTGTGCGTTCTGTATTTTGCGGAACTGTACTATCCTTATCCGTAATGCGGACAATAATCCATGTTTTAGAGACATACAACGGATACTCACCATGGATACCTGAAGACCACTGTGACATGCCTGTGAAGTGGTAGGACACTCGGCCTATTATATCTCTATGCTGGTTGGGTGTCGCCGTGCACCAGTTTTCTGCAACAATTTTTTGTTGTTTTTCTATTATTTGATACTTAGGGCAACTACCAATCTTCTGATAAAGTTTTTTTATTACTGACATATTAAAAGTTAAGTTTTAATACACTGTTCCCCCATCGAATGATCAGATCTCCTCCAGCACTCCCTTGCAGGCACAGATCACGCTGTAGCACTGTGTGGGAGGAGTGCACAGGCAGATTCCCGAAAATTGGGCCTGTAGGGCTGAATGAAGAAGCAGGGAGCAGATGGGAAATTATGGAAGCAGGTTTTGGGCCTTCACTAGGCCTTGGCCTGTCTGCACTGAAATCAGCCCCCTGCAATCTCATTCACAGGATGCCGATGGGAGCCCATGGCATATAAGGGATTAAAGAGCCCAGAACGGCGCTCCCGCCAGTACGGGCACTTACACCAGCAAAGTGAATGTTAGATTACAGGCGTGCCCCAGCGCGTAGACTAGGCCACCGTAAAAAGACGGCAGCCCAGCCTAAAGACCCTTAGTGACTGCCATAAAAATGCCTATAGGTTTTCACTAAGGGGTTAAAGTCTGCTAGAAAAGAGGGGGAAAAAACTTCAGTTCCTACTAATGGACAAGTCAGAGCTTAAATTACAAATGTAATCGGGGCGTGGTCTGATATGAGACTATTATGAATTTTCACTTCCAATACCTTAGCAAAAAGGATAGAGGAGATCAAGCAATTATCAATTCTGGAAAAAGAGTTGTGACCTAAGGATGTACACACCTGGAGTGGATCCAATTGCCATCTTAAACATAAAACAATGAAAAAAAGGTTTGTGCAAGAAACAGCATTGCCATCACACAGCCGGAGGATAGGCTGAAAGGAAAGATTAGTGAAAATAACACACAGAAAAGAAGTTCCAGCATCCAGGGTTGTATATGTTGCTTTTTTTTTGTCTTCGGTTAAAATACAGCTATACAGACATCAACTCCCTCCACCGCCCGGTTAACATGTTTCAAACTTAGAAGCAAAAAAACAAAAAAATATATAGTGGCAATTCTGGAGGAGCTGCCAAACCCCTGACACTGTGGCGTGTCTTCAATTGGGGGAGCAGCCCGACCGCATGTGGACCGCAATGATCGACTAACCCCAGCAAAATATGCATACAATGGAGGATATCGGCGCGGTCCACATGCACCACAAGAGCAAACTACACAGAATGTAGCAATCATATAATACACGGAGAGAAAATACACCAAACAGATATAACACTGACTATGCTGGCAAGACATAAGTAAAGGTATTAAAAGCTGAGACTTTTGCCAATATATTCCAGTCATGGAGATATCGGAGCCCATCATGCACCACGTCACGGTTCTCAGCATGGCAAGGGGTCCTAACCGCTGCTCTAACTATGGTGTGAACACGGTCTAAAGGTGATGTAGTTCAGCTCGCAGCCAAGCTCCCCCACAAATGCCCAGCATGGATACTGAGTAGTATTATGTGAATGGAACCAGGCCGCGAGCCACACCCACACCAGACCATGTGATGGAGGTTACCAGGTGCAAAAAAGTGTTAGACCGTGTTCACACCATAGTTAGAGCAGCGGTTAGGACCCCTTGCCATGCTGAGAACCGTGACGTGGTGCATGATGGGCTCCGATATCTCCATGACTGGAATATATTGGCAAAAGTCTCAGCTTTTAATACCTTTACTTATGTCTTGCCAGCATAGTCTGTGTTATATCTGTTTGGTGCATTTTCTCTCCGTGTATTATGTTTCAAACTTAGCAGCACTTACTCATGTCTGTGAAGGTTCTCATTTATCCAGGTCATGGTATATATCTGTAAAGAATAAATCAAGGCAACTGGACGTACTGTAGATTTCTTGAAAACGTTTCACTCGTTCTTCCCACGAGCTTTCTCAATTCTGAGTGACTGTACAAGAATTCTCTGGGAATAAATATGTAACTGAATCAACATCTGGTAATTATACCCAGCATGGGGTCAGAGGTCATTATAATGACCTGGGTACAATTACCAGATGTTGATTCAGTTACATATTTATTCCCAGAGAATTCTTGTACAGTCACTCAGAATTGAGAAAGCTCGTTGGAAGAACGAGTGAAATGTTTTCAAGAAATCTACAGTAAGTCCAGTTGCCTTGATTTATTCTTTACAGATAGTACTTACTCATGAGCAAGAACTGCTAAGTTCGAAACATGTTAACCGGGCGGTGGAGGGAGTTGATGTCTGTATAGCTGTATTGCATCAAGGACTCGTCCGGTCTGTTCCGCGCAGTGGGATCGTATGGTGAGCTGCAATGTAATCTGTTTATTGACTATGAAAATAACATACAGCCATTAATCAAGTAACATTTACAGTTACAGGTTTAGCTTCATTGAACAAATGAACTATTCATTTGGAAGAAAATGCGTCTTGGCAGAGGCAGGCCCAGGTTGCGATCTGACAAAGAGACCCTCAGTTTAGCTGCATACTGCAGCTGGAACCGAATTTTATGAACCACTAGGTGTTTCCAGACTTCTGAAAAAGCTTTTCATCACTGGGTGACAGCTAGAGAGGTCTTGAAAAACCTGGATCCTATGGCCTCTGCCCTCTGGTGACCCTTCTTTCCTATAGGCCTGCAGGATTTGTTCTTCGGTGAGGTAATGGAAGAATTTGGCTATAGTAGACATGGATTTGTTGGAGCAGTCTTGATTTTCTTTACCTAAACGGAGAGCATGTTTTATTGGTGTGAAGCATGGTGTGATGAACCGAACATCGCAGCCCCGCCTGACGTCACACTACGTTGGGATCACGCGGTACAGTCTATTCACTTTTCACCAAGACGTGACATACTCCCTGGGAGTATGTAAGGTCAGCTTGGCACAGTTTTACACAGGCACCCCCTGTCCACACGGGCACAGGGAGGCAACGTGGAGTGAGAGAGGGTGGCCCACGCGACCTCATGCGTGGCACAACACACGCTCACAACCCTGACAGGCTGAGAGAACTCTTTGTGCACCATAGAAGAGAAAGTGTATTCTTTGGCTGTTGCATTTAACAGGCACCATGGGTCACATAAAGATGGTTGTTTCATAATGGAGTGGAGGGTGCTAATAACTGTCCAATGTCATGTTAAAAGAGGAGGTAGGACCATTGGGAGCACAGATGTTCAGCAGAGAGTACCTACTGTCATGTAGGGTTATGTCTAGATATACACTGATGAGCAAAAGGGTAACAATGTTTTGAAATTTTGACTTTCAGGCTCCATATCTCACCGTCCAATACAGCTTCCAATGTGAGACTCCCATCATTTTATAGACAATCATCTTGGCTATCTCATGCATAAATTGGACTTGCAACTATTTAGCATATGATTAGTTATGCAGATTCTTGTCATGTAACTGCATTGTTACTGTTTTGCTCCTAAAATTCTAAATTTTTAACACTGCCTGAATCCTTCTGGGCATGCTCTTGATCAGATTCAAGCATGTCTCGACTGAAATTTGTTCCCAGTTCTCTTCTACACATTCCCAATGTTGGTGCATACTGGTCGACTCACTTGGGTAGAATACAGCTTTTTCTTCAACAGTGTTCGATTGGGTTAGGGTCTGGGGACTGTGGGGCCAATCTAGCACCTCTCCTTCATTGTCATTGAACCATTTCTTCACCAATCTCGACGTATGCTTTGGTTCGTTGTCCTCCTAGAACACTATGTTGTCTTGTTCATACCCATAGTACTCCAGTGTATGAAGTAACTGATCTTGTAGGATACTCACATATAGCTCAGCATTGAGACCACCATTGATCCTGGTCAAGTATCCAATGCCGTTGGCTGTGAAACAACCTCATATCATCAGGCTTCCTCCACCAAACTTGACAGTTCCTGCAACTTCTCAATTCGTTTGCCCCCTTTCCCTTGTTTCTTGCAAACCCATTTGCACCCACCACAGCAGTCTATTGACTTTCATCTCATTGCTCCAAATCAGCTGTTTCCAATCTTCTACTGTTCGTACTTTTTTGCAAACTCGAGCTGACACTTCTTATAACGATATTCAAGTCGAGGCTTCTTCACTTTTTTTCAGGCCACCATTCCAGACTTGTGTAATTTGCGTCGCACGGAGCTTGCATGGACATCTGTGATCTCACTATTACGAAGTGTGCGAGCCGCCTCCACTGCCGTGTTTGTTGCGCCAGAACTGATAGACCTTGTGATGAGCCAAATTGTTGACTCTGATACTTTGCCCACCTCTTGGCTTTGGAATGGATGGACGGACTTCATTTCATATTCTTCTGACTGTCGTGGCGATCACATGATGCAGTTTGGCAATTTTCCTGTCCGAGATACCGCTATCGATGAGCTGGATGATGATCTCTTTTCTTGGGAAATCTTCTTCATGGCTGCTCCTGGATTTTAACCAGTGCCCTTTCGCTTGGGAATCAACCTAATAAGACCCTGAGCTATTAGGATATGTGAGGACAGGTTGTAATTCGTATAATACAAGAAGAAAAAGATTGTTCCACCACCAGGAGAAAACCAGTAACAATGCAGTTACATGAGAAGAATCTGCAGAACTAATCGTATGCTAAATAGCTGCAAGTCCAATGTATGTATGAGATAGCCAAGAAGATTGTCTATAAAATGATGGTAGTCTCACATTTGAAGCTGTAGTGGACAGTGAGATATGGAGCCTGAAAGTCAAACGTTCAAAACATTGTTACCCTTTTGCTCGTCAGGGAATGTATCTAGTATTCGGATCAAGTATAAGAACTTCCATTCCTCCTGATTTATTATTATATGTGGCTGCAATACAAGAGCCAATCCAGGGTGCTTTTAGGAAACTATTTAGTTTTAGCCCACTGTGTAGTCAAATGATATGTGATTTAAAGCACATTAAATGGGTGACTAGCCTTTTCCATTTAATTGGGGAGTTAAGTCCCACTACATTCCAGGTAGTAGCTTTAGTGTCTGGTGGGTAATGATGGTCGTTAGATGTTAGATGTAGTAGACGTCATCCGATACCTGTTCTTTCAGTGAGCAAAGCAGGAGAATTGTCAGGAGGGATTCCTAGGGTCCTGTCCCAGCGAGTAGGTGACCTAAGGATGTACACACCTGGATCCACATTCCCTCTTAAACACATAACAATGAGAAAATGTTAGTGCAAGAAATAGCCTTGCCAACACATAGCCGGAGGATAGGCTGAAATGAGAGATTACTGAAAATAACATACAATCATTATTCAAGTAACATTTACAGTTACAGGGTTAGCTTGATTGAACAAATGAACTATTCATTTGCAAGAAAATGCGTCTTGGCAGAGGCAGGGTCAGGTTGCGATCTGACAAAGAGACCCTCAGTTTAGCTGCATACTGAAGCTGGAACCGAATTTTATGAACCACTAGGTGTTTCCAGACTTCTGAAAAAGCTTTTTGTTACTGGGTGACAGCTAGAGAGGTCTTGAAAAATCTGGATCCTATGGCCTCTGCCCTCTGGTGACCCTTCTTTCCTATAGGCCTGCAGGATTTGTTCTTCGCTGAGGTAATGGAAGAATTTGGCTATTGTAGACCTGGATTTGTTGGAGGAGTCTTGATTTTCTTTACCTAAACGGTGAGCATGTTTTATTGGAGGCATGGTGTGATGAATCGGACATCGCAGCCCGCCTGACGTCACAATACGTTGGGATAACGCAGTACAGTCTATTAACTTTTCACCAAGACGTGACATACTCCCTGGGAGTATGTAAGGTCAGCTTGGCACAGTTTTACACAGACACCCCCTGTCCACATGGGCACAGGGAGGCACGTGGCCTCCTGCGTGGCACAACACACGCTCACAACCCTGACAAGCTAAGGCTACTTTCACACTAGCGTTCGATCGGATCCGTTCTGAACGGATCCGATCATAATAATGCAGACGGAGGCTCCGTTCAGTACGGATCCGTCTGCATTATTTTAGCATATAACAGCTAAGTGTGAAAATAGCCTCGTACGGATCCGTCCAGACTTTCAATGTAAAGTCAATGGGGGACGGATCCGCCTGAAGATTGAGCCATATTGTGGCATCTTCAAACGGATCCGTCCCCATTGACTTACATTGTAAGTCTGGACGGATCCGCACGCCTCCGCACGGCCAGGCGGACACCCGAACGCTGCAAGCAGCGTTCAGCTGTCCGCCTGTCCGTGCGGAGGCGAGCGGAGCGGAGGCTGAACGCCGCCAGACTGATGCAGTCTGAGCGGATCCGCTCCATTCAGACTGCATCAGGGCTGGACGGCTGCGTTCGGGTCCGCTCGTGAGCCCCTTCAAACGGAGCTCACGAGCGGACCGACGAACGCTAGTGTGAAAGTAGCCTTAGAGAAATCTTTCACTGCCCCAGTGAAACAGAGCCCTGCCAGACCGGTAGATTGCCACCAGTTCCTCATTAGATATATAAGCCTAGTCTGTTAACGGGATTATATCAGGACAGAAACCAGCCGAGGTAGCATGCAACATTATACCGAGACACGGATGCGTGGGAAAGAACAGCGCAAGATAAAATTATATATTTAATCGCCTTAAGGGCACACTAGACAACAACACTATATACACAAAGGATATATACAATAATCAGAGATGCAAATACAGGTGATAGTACAGTCACAGTTAACAGATAATGTGAAAGTAGGCTACCGGATAAATGTATAGTCCTTGATGCTGTAGTCACATGGGTGGCAGTGGGTTTCCAGGTCTCTCCAAACACGATACAAGGCGTGACCTCCCTTCAGAGACAGACAATGGCTACTGCCCCACACGGGCACTTAACCTTTTGGTCGGTCACGCCCCTCCCACCCCCCCTGGAAGGATCCCACGCTCCTTCCCTTAGGTTATGATAGCTAAAAATCTAAAAACCCAATATGGAGCATAACTCCTCAGTGGAAGGTCATAGGGAGGCGGTTCTGATGCCAATGGATGTGGCCGGGTCCCTGGTGCATGTGGAGACCAAACACGACATTGCTACTGGGCTTCTACCATGAGTTATTCATATCTACCTTTCCCTTGGTCCTATAAGCGAGTGAAGTCCAGGGCGACGTTCGGCTCAGACCCAGGGTCTTGTAGATGTAAACGGTGTATGGCTAAGATGTGCAGTAATTTCATAATTCCTTATGAACTCCCCATTCCAAACTGTCTGGGGGCGGGGTTTGTTTGATGCAAATGACCAGCTCAGGCCCCTAGCAGGGGGTCATCCGGTCAGATAAGTTTGCTTCCAGTCCAGTGTTGGAGGTGTGAAATGTATTCTTTGTGAGGCTTTGAGGCTGGGCCACCTGTGGAGCCTGTTTCCTATGCCAGATGTCCATCACCCTGACAGCAAATGGGCAGGAATCAAATTATATTTCCTCATTTCCCTTACACATGGCATGAGATGGTAAGAGATGTAGGGCTTTCATAATGTCAACTGTTAAGAAAGTGGTTAAGCCATCTCCTTTGACAGACTCGGGTATGCCAATACATCCTAGGTTGTTCCATCTGTTCCTGTTTTCTAGACCTTGTAGAAGATGGTCCAGAAGTTGTTTGGAACAGTCTTCACATGTCGTGGCATTGGTTCGGAGGGAAATAATGTTGTCTTCTTCGCAAGGGCTGATCCTACGCTCCACCTTCCCTAGTATCTGCGTGTTGGCGGTGATTTAGAAGAGTGCATTGTTGATTGAAGTGTGCAGTGCCTCCAAGAGCTTATCAAAAAGCGGCAACATTGGCTATGATACCTCCCGAGCCACCTCTGTAGCTGAAGTAGGTTCAAATTGGTCATCAGGGGAAGAGGGAGATGGTGGTTTTGATCCCAGTGATGAAGACATAGTTGGGGGGTCTGGGAGCAGGAGTTGATGTTGACAGTGATTTATGCTATGATTTAAAGAATCAGACTTTTGAGATTTGTCAGATTACTTGGCAGGTTTTGGGGTGGTGGTAGGAGCCACACTAGGTTTGTTAGACCATCTGACCATGCCAGTAGATATTGAGTTTAGATATCTGTCTATATCCAAATGAGAAGAATGAGGAAATATAGCCATTTCTGACGTAAAAGAAGGAGTTTATTACATATTTACTGTATCATAATGTGAGCAGCAGAAGTGTAGCATAGGATTTCACTATATCATCATTTGTCACAAGATGGGGGTGTTGTGTAATGTGAAGTATATCACAATATGGTTGTGTTGTTTTATAGATGGACGTTAAGTCACAGCTTAATGGTCCAAAAATGGGTAACACTGTGTTGGGTTTCCTTGGCTTATAGTCAGATAGATGTAAGAGGAAAAAAAAATTGTTTGATCAGCCCAAATAAATTGATGGACACTTCCTTCGCAGAATGAGCACAGGGCCAAATGTTCAAGGTCCGTGGATCACTTTGTGTCCCCTTTTCTGTGAGGTGGTCCTTTAGGAGCGTATTATATGAGGTGACGGGATCGGGGCACGTACTGGCGGGAAAGTCCGGTATGAGGGCTTAACTGGATTAGACGGATCTTACCATTTCCATGAGCCCTGTCTTTCCTCATTGTCCAGTAGCATGTCTTCTCCTGCGAGGTGTCCTCTGGGCACAGAAGCAGGTTTGCAGCAGTATTAGTCCCCGTGTTAGAGGATGCAGGTCCACACGTGGAGCAGGTTGAGGGCGGAGGTAAAGTTAAGGCTTCAATGGCATCAGGCGGCGCCATTAGTCAGTGTTTATTTCACTTAGTGTCTGATTTAATAAATTTTTCAAAAAGTTTGGTTTGTATTGGAATCAATTCATCAAGGCACTCAATTTCCCTGGAATTTGGTATATAGCATATATCCTGTAGTCTCCTAGGACTTAGAATTTGTATTAAAAGATGTTGGGGGTCATTTATCGTGTGCCTCTGTTTGTTAGAGTGCGATTAGACCAGTGTAGTGGTCAGTATTTTGCAAAGTATTTATAAGAGTCGCACAGCAGGTGATGAATTAGATTGGATCATGTGCAATTAGACTACTGGTTAGTTGGAGTATGAAACAGGTGCAAATGTGCGTTGAAAAGTCGAATACTAACTAAAAAGTCACAGCCTTATGGCTCATGCACACGACCGTATGTATTTTGCGGTCCGCAAAAAACGGATCCGCAAAGAATATGCATGATATCTGTGTGCATTCCGTATATTGCGGAACAAAACCGCTGCCCCTTCATAGAACAAAAAAACGGAACGGACACGGAAAGAAAATACATTTGTGTGCATGAGCCCTTATATATATATATGTTTTTATATTTGTGAAAATGTGCACAGCTCAACACATCGCAGATGAACAGAACCAGGCCATTGTTTGCCAAATTTTTGTGATGTAAGGTGACAAAAAATGTTTAGCACAGTATATTTTTTTTTTTACAGCGTTCACCTTAGGGGGTAGATCATGTGATATTTTTATAGAGCAGGTCATTACAGATGCGGAAATAACTAATATGTCTATCTTTTTTTTTATTTATTTCAGTTTTACACAATAAAAGCAGTTTTAAAAAAAAAAGTTCTATCTATTTTCTGAAAGCAATATTTGTTTTTTGGCCGATTGTCTTATGTAGGGGCTCATCTTTTGGGGAAGAGATGACAGTTTGATTGGTACTATTTTGTGATACATACGACTTTTTGATCGCTTGGAATTACACTTTTTGTAATGAAAGGTGACAAAAAAATTGCATTTATGGCACAGTTTTTATTTTTTTTATGGCGTTCACCTGAGGTGGTAGATTATGTGAAATTTTTATAGAGCAGGTCTTTACGGAAGCGGAAATACCAAATTTGTCTCCTTTTTTTATTTATTTCAGTTTTACACTATAAAAGCATTTTTGAAGAAAAAAAATCATGTTTTAATGTTTCCATTTTCTGAAAGCCATTTTTTTAAATCTTTTGGGCGATTGTCTTATGTAGGGGCTCATTTTTTGCGGGAAGAGATTGGTACTATTTTGGGGTACATATGACTTTTTGATCTCTAGGAATTACACTTTTTGTAATGAAAGGTGACAAAAAATTGCATTTTTGGCACAGTTTAAATTTTTTTGCGGCGTTCACCTGAGGTGGTAGATGATGTGACATTTTTATAGAGCCGGCCGTTACAGATGCAGTGATACCTAATATATCATTTTTTTTTTTATACACGATTTTATGGTGAAGGCGTTTTTTTTTCTTTACTTAAAACATAAGTGTTTTTTAATAATAAAAAAATGTTTTTTTAACTTTTTATATTTGTCCCACTGTGGGACTTTTCAGGGTTTGATCCCTGTTTTAACACAGTACAATACATTATGTATTGTATTGTACTGAATTGAACTTCCAGCGTAACACAGTAACACACTGACAGTTGCCTAGGAGACCCAGCCTGCAGGCTAGATCTCCTGGGCTTCCGTAGCTGGCAGGCTCCAATGACTGTGTGAGGCATCGGGGCTGCCATGGCAACCATTAGCCCTCTGTCACAGCAGCGCGGAGGGCGGATGAAGTCAGAGAGAGCCCCCTCCCTCTGTAAAGCCTGCACGTGTCGCGGTCAACGCTAATCGCGGCATGTGAAAGGATTATTCCGCCAGCATCGCTGCATACAGCAGCTCCTGCACCCGCCCGATCACATCATGTACATGCATTTGAGGATGCGGCAAGAGACCGCATTCCCTCACGTACATGTACGTGATAATGCGGGAAGGGGTCAAAAAGACTCCAAAACAAGTGCACCACCATTATTAGTAAATGCGGCTAAAACAATTAGCCTGTCCAAAGATGTAATCTGATTGGTTGCTTTGGACAACTAAGCCAGTTTTCCTTTACACCCGTTTGATCAATCTCCACCAATGTGTTTAAAAACTTACTGTGCCGTCAAGTGGTTTTTTTTGTTGCTTTTTCATATTACAAAGCTTCTAAAAAATGTCCCTTATCAGGAGCAGATGGTGTTATGGGGAAAAAAAACTGTGGCTTGTTATGACCAAGCGTCCAAAAATGATGCCTTAATAGGGCAGATCCCTACCCCTGTTTTTATACAAAAATGTTAATGTCAGAAGTGGCTCGTTCCACACCAGCATCCAAAAATGATACCTTAAAGGAATTGTTCACCAAAATTTTTTATCTGCGAGTTAAAACCAGATAGTGACACATCTCCATTTTTACTAGTCTGTTTTTATTTTGTGATTGCATATTTCTTTATTCTATTTCCTGACCATTATTATGGGGGCGGCCATCTTGCCTGAGCTGTTTTTAACAGCATTTACGCAGCATTAAAAAAATTGCTTTACAGCAGCTTTATGGGCCATAGACACAATGGTTAGGAGGGGACCTCACTGACTTCTATGGGAGGGTTTTCTGGGCATGCTCTGTGACCTCTGCAGAGGTCATTGTACAAGGAAAGAATAGATAAGCTTTGACAATCGCCTATTGTGAATGGTGGATCCTGTCCTATTTATATCATTACAGGCAGTATTAGAATGAGTCAACTGCAGTAAAGTGATCCATACAAACCAAGAAGTGAAAAATACAGTTAGGTCCATATATAGTTGGACACTGGCACAAATGTTGTTGTTATTAGCTGTTTACTAAAACGTATTCAAGTTATAGTTATTTAATGGGCATGGATATAAAGTCCAGACCTTTAGCTTTCATTTGAGGGTATCCATATTAAAATTGGATGAAGGGTTTAGGAGTTTCAGCTTCTTTACATGTGGCACCCTGTTTTTAAAGGGACCAAAAGTAATTGGACAATTCACTCAAAGGCTGTTTCATGGGCAGGTGTGGGCAATTCCTTAATTATTTTATTTTTCAATTAAGCATATAAAAGGCCTGGAGTTGATTTGAGGTGTGGTGCTTGCATTTTGAAGATTGAGAAAGAAAGAGAGCACTGGTGACCTCAACAATGCAAAAAGACATGGACACCCACAGAAGACAACAGTAGTGGATGATCGCAGAATAATTACCATGGTGAATAGAAACCCCTTCACAACAGCCGACCAAGTGAACAACACTCTCCAGGATACAGGCGTATCAATATCCAAATCTACCATAAAGAGAAGACTCCAAGAAAGTAAATACAGAGGGTTCACTGCATGGTGCAAGCCACTCATAAGTCTCAAGAATAAGAAGGCTAGATTGGACTTTGCTCAAAAACATATTAAAAAACCAGCACACTTCTGGAAGAACATTCTTTGGACAGATAAAACCAAGATCAACCTCTACCAGAATGATGTAGTATGAAGTATGGCGAATGCACGGTACAGCTCATGATCCAAAGCATACCACATCATCTGTAGAACATGGCAATGTTATGGCTTGGGCATGCATGGCTGCCAGTGGCACTGGGTCCCTAGTGTTTATTGATGATGTGACACAGGACAGAAGCAGCCGGATGAATTCTGGGGTTTTCAGAGACATTCTGTGCGCTCAGATCCAGCAAAATGTAGCTAAACTGATTGGTCGGCGTTTCATAATACAGATGGACAATGACCCAAAACATAAAGCCAAAGTAACCCAGGAGTTTATCAAAGCAAAGAAGTGGAATATTCTTGAATGGCCAAGTCAGTCCCCTGATCTGAACTAGGGCTGCAGCTAACGAATTTTTGAATAATCGATTAGTTGTCGATAATTTCATCGATTTAAACTGGAAAAAACACCATAATGACAAAAAAAGGGGTTTATATGATTTAAGGCTACTTTCACACTTTCGTCGTGCCGTCGGACTGCTGCTCCGTCCCCATTGACTATAATGGGGATGGGGGCGGAGCTCCGGTGCAGCACGGCGAGAGGCCACCGGACTAAAAGTACTGCATGTCCGACTTTTTAGTCCGGCAGCCTCTCCCCGCGCATTGCTGTGCTGCGCCAGAGTTCCGCCCCTGTCCTTATTATAGTCAATAGGGACGGAGCGGAAGCCCGGCGAAATAGCAGCATGACAAATCAGACAGGGTGAACAGCCTGTCGGATCCGTCCTGCCGCTAGTGTGAAAGTATCCTTACTTGAAAAATTATGTTCAAAGGCCATATTAAAACAAATTTAGGAGTTACATAATTATAAAAATTTAGCAATAAAATGTAAAAAAGACAAGTTATGGGGGATCTGTTGATGGCACTGTTATGGAGGGGATCTGTGGATGACACACTGTTATGGAGGGGATCTGTGGATGACACTGTTATGGGGGGGATCTGTGGATGACACACTGTTATGGAGGGGATCTGTGGATGACACTATTATGGAGGATCTGTGGATGACACTGTTATGGGGGATCTGTGGATGACGTACTGTTATGGAGGGGATCTGTGGATGACACTATTATGGAGTTTCTGTGGATGACACTGTTATGGGGGATCTGTGGATGACACTGTTATGGGGGGATCTGTGGATGGCACTGTTATGGGGGGATCTGTGGATGACACTGTTATGGGGGGATCTGTGGATGGCACTGTTATGGGGGGATCTGTGGATGACATTGTTATGGGGGATCTGTGGATGACACTGTTATGGGGGGATCTGTGAATGACATTGTTATGGGGGATCTGTGGATGACACAATGGGGATCTCTGGATGACACACTAAACAAATGCGACCCTATCTGGGAAGGGTTTGTATAAATCACCAAAACAAAGCCTATTTAGGCCAATAACCTCACTTGCCCCAGATATTAAAACTTAACTTTTACTATAATTATTTTAAATTAAAACACTATTCTAGTTACAAGTACATGTGAGCAAAAGAAATAGGGTTAAAACTATCTCATGCCTTGTCAGTGCTGAGGCAAATTTGCTGTATCTACTCCCCATATAGTCACACACTTGAACCATAGTTTAGCAGACCAATGCAGCACCGTCCTATAAGTATTTTGTTTAGGGATAATACTATGCGGCGAACTATGTTTGCTCTAAGGTGGCTCACTATTAGTTTGCTGCACTAGTTGCCAGAACTGACACAAACATGAGAATCTAAAAACACTAGTTACTGTCCCCCAACATGTTTCCCCACCTAACCTGGCTTCATCAGGGGAAACGGACAGAATTGAGAAAAGACTCTGGCCCTGAACCTTTCAAAGAGCTGTCTCCACCTTATCAGGCTGGAGAGCCAATAGATGCATCAATTGAAGAAGGAGAAGGGGAATGTCCCATGAACACACATCACCATCACCTCGGTGGGTGTATTTTTGTGACTCAGGTGCGCGTTCGATACCTGCGCACAGTCTTACCTTCTGTCAGCGCCGCTATACTGTACTACGGCTGCGCAAGAACTTCAGGGTTTTCAAGACATACCTCCCTGACTCCTGTGCGCATGCACCAACACTTTAACTCAGTGAGCGCTCCTCCGTCCTAGTGCGGCTGCGCGCGGACTTGGTCTCACACTGCGAGTTACAAGGTCTATGCGCCGGCGCCAACACTTAGTTCCAGGGCACATCTCCCCACCTCGATCCAACTACATATAGAATTGATCTCCCTGCGCTCAATGTGTAAGGTGTATGAATACATCCAGACTGGTGTCCCTCTTAAAGGGGTCATAGATTGGCTTACTTGCTTGACACACTAAGTCTTGATACGGGCTTTGTCGCAGATACATTACTGCTCTAGAACCTCGCTCTATGCCCTAACTGGCAGGTTATTCTTTGGACATCCCACCATGTATGTATGGAAAATGGGTCAAAAATCCCTGCAATGACCCTGTCTTGAGGGGATAGATAATGTCCCTAATGTTACTGTGTGATACAAGGTTCAAAAGCATGAGCATTCTGATATATATAAGCCAGACATGATCATAGAGGAGCATACTTATTGTACCTAAAGTACTGTAGATAATCGAATTACGTAATTATTAGCAGCGTCTAATTTAAATAATGCTCACTGGATTACAAAATTGCTTCCTGTTAGGTTAGATAGATTGTGCAGAAGACTATTCTAAAAGGGAAGAAAACGTGAAGCCTTCATTGAGGCCTTTTGGGCTGAGACTGTCAAGGCGGTAAATCCACCTAGTTTCCTCTTGAAGGAGGAATCTATCCCGATCACCCCTACGTGCACCTTATGTCCTTTTGCATAGGCCCCAAAAACAGTAGGGGTCTCCTCCATGGAGAGTTCGAACATGTCTGGATATTGTAGTGTCTGATTTGGTATGTCGTGCATTTTTATAAGTGTACAGTCTTATCTGAAAATATTATAGTCTAAATATCAATGCTCAATGCCTAAGTGTAAAGACAGACTGTAGGCCGAGATGAGGTTATGCTGAGTTCAGTTTGGGTAAAATGTTTATAGCGAACATAGAGTGTATTGTCTGTTAAAAATTATTGTGAGCAGATGTAGTGTATCTGTTATATAATGGGTCCTACAGACATGTGTCTGTGAGAGATAACCATTTAAATTGCAATTTATTATTTTACTTCCTTACAAGGTAGATTTGCAACATATCTTAACCAATGATTTATATAATGTATCATTTATGTGTAACAGTGTGTCGATATATATATATACAGACGTGGACAAAATTGTTGGTACCCTTTGGTCAATGAAAGAAAAAGTCACAATGGTCACAGAAATAACTTTAATCTGACAAAAGTAATAATAAATTAAAATTCTATAAATGTTAACCAATGAAAGTCAGACATTGTTTTTCAACCATGCTTCAACAGAATTATGTAAAAAAATAAACTCATGAAACAGGCATGGACAAAAATGATGGTACCCCTAACTTAATATTTTGTTGCGCAACCTTTTGAGGCAATCACTGCAATCAAACGCTTCCTGTAACTGTCAATGAGACATCTGCACCTCTCAGCAGGTATTTTGGCCCACTCCTCATGAGCAAACTGCTCCAGTTGTGTCCGGTTTGAAGGGTGCCTTTTCCAGACTGCATGTTTCAGCTCCTTCCAAAGATGCTCAATAGGATTGAGGTCAGGGCTCATAGAAGGCCACTTTAGAATAGTCCAATTTTTTCCTCTTAGCCATTCTTGGGTGTTTTTAGCGGTGTGTTTTGGGTCATTGTCCTGTTGCAAGACCCATGACCTGCGACTGAGACCAAGCTTTCTGACACTGGCTAGTACATTTCTCTCTAGAATTCCTTGATAGTCTTGAGATTTCATTGTACCCTGCACAGATTCAAGACACCCTGTGCCAGACGCAGCAAAGCAGCCCCAGAACATAACAGAGCCTCCTCCATGTTTCACAGTAGGGACAGTGTTCTTTTCTTGATATGCTTCATTTTTTCGTCTGTGAACATACAGCTGATGTGCCTTGGCAAAAACTTCGATTTTTGTCTCATCTGTCCACAGGACATTCTCCCAGAAGCTTTGTGGCTTGTCAACATGTAGTTTGGCATATTCCAGTCTTGCTTTTTTATGATTCGTTTTCAACAATGGTGTCCTCCTTGGTCGTCTCCCATGTAGTCCACTTTGGCTCAAACAACGACGGATGGTGCGATCTGACACTGATGTTCCTTGAGCATGAAGTTCACCTTGAATCTCTTTAGAAGTCTTTCTAGGCTCTTTTGTTACCATTCGGATTATCCGTCTCTTAGATTTGTCATCAATTTTCCTCCTGCGGCCACGTCCAGGGAGGTTGGCTACAGTCCCATGGATCTTAAACTTATGAATAATATGTGCAACTGTACTCACAGGAACATCTAGTTGCTTGGAGATGGTCTTATAGCCTTTACCTTTAACATGCTTGTCTATAATTTTCTTTCTGATCTCTTGAGACAGCTCTTTCCTTTGCTTCCTCTGGTCCATGTCGAGTGTGGTACACACCATATCACCAAACAACACAGTGATTACCTGGAGCCATATATATAGGCCCAATGGCTGATTACAAGGTTGTAGACACCTGTGATGCTAATTAGTGGACACACCTTGAATTAACATGTCCCTTTGGTCACATTATGTTCTGTGTTTTCTAGGGGTACCATCATTTTTGTCCATGCCTGTTTCATGAGTTTATTTTTTTACATAATTCTGTTGAAGCATGGTTGAAAAACAATGTCTGACTTTCATTGGTTAACATTTATAGAATTTTAATTTATTATTACTTTTGTCAGATTAAAGTTATTTCTGTGACCATTGTGACTTTTTCTTTCATTGACCAAAGGGTACCAACAATTTTGTCCACGTCTGTATATATATATATATATATACTGTCACGAGGGTGTCAAGAGCCACGTCTGACTCCGTTATACCCGGGGTCAGGAAGTCGCAGCGGGTGGCTGCGCGCTCTATGTCTAAAGATCACATTGTTTCTTAATGATAGTTTTCTGTGTTTGCCTTGCAATCCTTTTTGTCTCACTCAGGGATCCGTAGCTCCTTCTCCTCAGCTGTTTCTTGTCCGGCACTCCCAACCTCCTTATATTCCCCTCTCCCACTTCTCTAGTTGCCAGATATAGAGCTTCCTGCCTGGACTTCTATACTGACCCACTGGAGCTGTGAATCCTGGTTGTTGTTCCAGAGTGTTATCCTCCGGATCCCTGTTGGGCTTTTTGTTGTCTTCTGTGGTTGCCCACCTGGGATTATATGTTTAGTCTGTATTGTCTGTCCTCCCCTTGGTGTTTTCCTTTAGAGCTAGTGGTGCGGACTAGTGTTCCCACCGCCCTATTCACTATCTAGGGCTCATCTTAGGGGAAGCCAGGGTTTTAGGCACGCGATCGGCGTACGGGTGAGGAACCCGTCTAGGGACGTCAGGGCAGTCAGGTGCCAGCCTCAAGGTGAGATAGGGGTCACCACCTTTTCCTCTCCCTTGGACAGGGCCTTCCTCTTTCCCTCCCTCTGTGTCACGTATGTGATAGGCACGCCGGTCGTGATATATACACTCACCTAAAGAATTATTAGGAACACCATACTAATACGGTGTTGGGCCCCCTTTTGCCTTCAGAACTGCTCAGGTAGCCAGTGGCATTTAAACGATGGCCAATTGGCACTAAGGGGCCTAAAGTGTGCCCAGAAAACATAGAGTTCCCATACTGTGGGTAGTGATGAGCGGCAGGGATCATATTCGAATTCGCGATATTTCATGAATATTTTTTAGAATATTCATCGAATATTCAAAAATTCTAAAATTTGCGTTTTGTTTTTTTTTACTCGAAAAATCGGCAAGGTAATGATTGTGTAATATGCGAATTTTCGGGTTTGAATTTTTATTGCGAATTTTTCAACTTACAGCTATTAGACAAAGAAGATTATAGCACTATATTAGCTAAATTGCTCTATATTCGATTTTTTTTCGAATATTCGCTATATTGCTATAACTTAGTTTTTTCGAATATTCGTAATATTCTAAAACAAGAATATATAGCAATATAGTGAATATTCTAAAAAAACGAATATAGAGCAATTTAGCTAATATAGTGCTATAATCTTCTTTGTCTAATAGTTGTAATTTTTTTCTCATCTGAAGTCCAGATTGGAAAAAAATTACAACTATAAAAAAAAGATTATAGCACTATATTAGCTAAATTGCTCTATATTCGGTTTTTTTCGAATATTCTCTATATTGGTCTAACTTCGTTTTTTCGAATATTCGTAATATTCTAAAACAAGAATATATAGCAATATAGCAAATATTCGAAAAAACGAATATAGAGCAAAATTCGCAAACACTACTACTCCTAAAGTCAAGTATATTGCAGCCTTCTTATTGGCCCACAAGCTAGAAGCAGGGAGGGATCATGTGTACTGATAAAAAAAAAATATATATATAAAAATCGAATATTCGAAATTACGAATATATATAACTATATTCGAAATATTCGCGAATTTTCGAAGTACCTATATTCGCGATAAAAATTCGAAATTTGAATATTCGTGATCAACACTAACTGTGGGAACGTATAGTGTTAAACACCTCCCTAAATGCTAGTTGTCCTCTTAGCAAAGATGCATATTGCTAATCTGAGTAGAGGAAAAACTCTGGGAAATTATATTTCCATAGTCTGATTGCCGAGGAGTGGGGTATAATATCATATTAATATCATATATATATATATTTGATTGTCATAGGCTGAGACAGAGTCAAGGGACAACACTTATTGTTCTTGTATTAATCTGTGTTTTTATCATGTTGGTAAACCGAAAATACTAAGTTTCTCTTGATGTATTAATTATTGGTCTGTTTGATAAAGATATAGCATTTATATCTTATCATATGTAACTTTAAGTAATTCTGTGCTGGTGAGAATGTGATAGTGGGTTACACCACCATCTAGTGGTTTGCTGGTGAGAATGTGATAGTGGGTTACACCACCATCTAGTGGTGGTTTGTTGGTACTGCGTTAATTTGTCTATCCATTGATCTTATATCTGTTTTATATTGGATTTATATGCATTCTATAAATAAATTGTATATTTTTGCATAATTGATTGCCCCTTTGTTTTCATTAATTGCATAAATTGTATTTTGAGTCTCAAGATAAAAGAAAAGGCGTTTTTATGTCCGCCTAGTGGATTTCCTGACTGATTTCCATATTTTATTGACATTTTATCTCTTATATAATATATTTATATTTTATATAAAAGATATAGTTTGACATTATGGAGGCACTGCTGAGATCTTGAGATATTTCTATATATTATTTATGCAAATAGTGAAAAATTCGACACTTCATCTTAGCTTGCCAGATTGTTATTGTTATCTGTATTGATTATTGATCAGAATCATGAGTGCAACAGGCAGCGACCCAGGTAATAGCCAGGCTATAGCAGATAGTCCATCATACCCGGAACAGATAGTCCATAAGACTATCGAATATATCTATTCACGGGTTAAATTGGATAAGGAGATGACTGAATGGACTAATGAGCTGCAGGCAATAGCCTGTGAAGAACGTGAGGATATATGGAAGTTAGGTGGCATGGTTGATAGATACCTGACATACATAGATCTAACACAAAATAATACCAAGAGGGACCAATACCTATTATGCGCTTTGCCACCTGTTTTGTATGCATTATTGGCAGTCAATACTCTTTCACAAAAAAGACAAGAGTCTGTGAAGAGAATGGAGCAATATATAGCCCAGCTGGAAGCAGATCTCAAAGCCACAGGGGCCACGATCAGGGACTTAAAATACAACCTTGATCATAGCTATGATGCATACCAAAAGGCAAAAAGTGATTTAGAGGATTTACATCTCCAGTATTCCAAAATTAAGCAGACAGATGGATCACTGTGGGATCTCCTGACCCTCCATTTCTTACTCCCCAATATCCAGACATGTCATCACATGCTCTTAAATCAGACCCCATCCAAGACACTCAGCAACCTGAAAGTGTTGGCGTGATCACACAGGAGGCATTAACCCAATTGAGTCGGGCGTTCCAAACTTTAACCGCCTTACTAGGTGCCGGTAACACGGAAGCCCCTAGAAGTGTATCTCCTCATATTCCCCTGTATAGAGATGTTAGGGTTAGGGTTAAATCACCTGTGCAATATGTGTCTCATGAGAGTGGGGAAAGCTCATGTGAGTCTGATAGTGATGTGGGAAAGCGTGTGTCTCACTCCGTGCCACGCAGCCAGGTGTTTGCCCACAAAGAGGATCAGGGTCCCAGGCGACCACCATATGCTGAGGTGGTCTCTAGGAAGAAAAGTTACCAATATTCAGAAAAGGATCAAAGTTCATCCAGCATAATTAAGTTTTTAAATACCACTGTGTCCAAGTTCTCTAAGAAAGGTTCTTCTCAGATAGCGAATCACTTAGAACTGTATGAATCCACTATTCTTTAGAATTATACTCTGATGCTGACAGGATCAGATTCCTTCCATGGGCATTTGATGATAAGTATCGTCATTACTTTACCTCTTTTAGGAAGAGAGGAATTCAAGATTGGCCAAGTGTCTTGCATGAAGTTAAACTGGAATTCGGACCATACCGAACCATTACTGCTGCAAAACGGGACATATATAAGCTTACATGTAGGCCTAATCAAAGTCCCCGTGAATTTCTTTCTGTCCTTAAAAATGCCTATGGATTAGCATATAGGTCCCAAAACTGGGAATCTGAAGAGTTTAAGCAGCTGTTCTATGATGCTATGCCAACCCAGATAAAACTTAGCATAGCCAGAGATCTGGATATTGAAGCTCCCTTGGATAGGTTGGTGACGGCTGCCACCACGCTGTATAATATCAGTGAATGCCATGAAACAGGTGAGAGAATATTTAAAAAGTCCCCAGAGCAAAATATAGCTGAGGCTAAGGTAAACCCTAGCTTGGGATTTGAAACACAGCCGCGTAAGTTCCTTCAGTCTACAGGTCCTGTCCAACAAACCCAGCAAATCAAGCCCCAAAAACCCAACGGGTCAGAGGGGGATAATTCTGGTGCTGGGAGGTCTAACTACCGTCCATATTACAATAAGGGTCCCCAGGGATATAGGTCCTATTACTATAGGGATTCCCGCGCTGGAATAACAGGCCCAGACAACAGAGGGAAGATAGGCAGGAACCCTCAAATTCACCTAGGAGTAGGTCACCCACCAATAACCAGAGCGCCCCACAAAACCAAAATATGCGCAAACCAAACAGGTTTGATCAGCTGGCAGAACAAGTGGCCCAGTTGAGGGACATTTTTTCCAGGTATCCCCAGGAAAACAGCCTGAAACTTTTTTAGGGGCAACTCCAGGTCCCAGCTCAACATCATAAAGCAGATTGGGCCGGGTCAGAACCCAGGCCACTGCAAGGCTATTAAAAAGAATCTGATGTGATTACTAATACCATTTCTCCTTGCAGTACCCCTGACCCTGAGATTGGGGCCAGGGAGGAGGTGTCTAATATGTTATTTGTCTTGCAGTCTGATCATGTCGATCCCTGCAACCATGCGCCTGTTCCAGTGTGTGATCCCATCGTTCCAGCCTCTAGTCATGAACCAGCTGTAAACTGTGATATAGTCCAGTTTTCCCCAAGGGTGGGGGCTGACGCTGCTCCTCCAGCTTCTCCTGTGGGACACAGGAATGCAGAAGTCACGAAGCTGCAGAGAGGTCAAACCCTCCAGAGGAATCATATGAGCAAACATTCTAATTTCTTGTGTGATTTGTTTCAGGTTGAAGGCCGATATTTTGTGGATTCTTATATTCAAGATGAACATATTGGGCCAATAAGGGGTTTAATTGATACAGGATCACAGGCCACTATCTTATCATATAGTTATTTCCAAAAGATTCTGGATTTAACAGCAAAAAGGCCAAGAATGAAATCGTTCAATGGCTCTCTGATAAGTGTAGGTGGAGACGCTTTACAGGTAAAAGGTACATCGTGGTTGACATTTAGAATTGGCAAGAAGACCATTAGACACCCCACATTGATTGTGGATCTTCCATATGATCGGCTGATCATAGGAATTGATTTACTAAAAAGATTGAGTACCATAATATACTTCATTAATGAAGCAGTTTGGACTCAAGTGAAGGCACCCATTGCCTATGAATTATCTTGCAATACACAAACCCAACATAGTTGTCATGTAATTGAAGAGAAGTCTAATTCTATTGAAGTTCATTTTAGGAACAATCAAACGCCGGATGTCACGATCCTGAAGAATGGTAAGCCCGAGGAAGCTGTCAACGGTGCCGCTCATATCATTACCATCCAAAGGGACAGAATCGAAAAGGTAACATTGGATGATGATGTATTGACTATTTCTCTTGAAGGAGGAAATCACAAAGTCGCGGACCTGACCAAACATACTCAATCCATGGTACGGATTGAAAAGGTCAATGACAATTTATTGATTTCCATACAGGTGAACAATATAGCCCGGGTGAAATATGCCAAATTGGATCTGAAATCCGAAGCCAGATACATAAGCCTAGGACTCTTAAAACAGGTCACCAATCCTAAAATGATTAAAAGTTCCTCACCCAGAGTCATAATGTGGTTGCAAGATGTCTTTTGTCTATCTTCATAGGAAGTAAAACCACAGAACACGTTTTCGTCGTGTTGAATGAACCACGGCATCAGATGTATATAGGCAACGACCTTCTACACCGATTTGCCGTGCAAATTGATCTGGTGAATAAAACCTTATGGTCCAGATTACCAGGAAACCCAGAGGGATTCCAGGATGTAGAGCAGGCCTTGAGAGGGGGACAACAGATGCCCTATGCCGTAAGTATAGAGGTTGCTGAAGATGTTAAAATACCTGAAGGATGGAAACCATTTCTTCTTCCCATTCAAGTGAAGGGACAAAACTTGAAGAATGCAAATGCTTTGATCTGTTTGTTCAACCGGATGCAGCAACTCGGCCTAAAGGTAAAGCCTACTCCTATGATAAACATCCGTCAGGATCCGTTACATATGGTAATCCATAACATGGCTCCCCATAGCATATCCCTACAAAAGGACACCGTAATTGGTCTAGCTATACAGAATACTATACCTTTGGATTCCAGAATGATGTCATTGGACTTATTCCTGATGAATACCTAACAGAAGAACAGGTAGTAGAACAAAATTTTTCATCAACACCTGAGGGGTTATTTAATATCCATTCTGTTTATCCTTTTAGCTCTGAAGAAGGTACATGCCACATCGAAGAGTCATCATTGGTTTTCAACCATGAAATCGATGAGAAGGAGTACGAGTTCTGCCAACAAGGAAAGGATAAGGTATGCTACACCCAAAATGACTTAACCAGTGAGCTTGAAGAAGCTTATGAGTTAAGTCAGCCTGAAATCTTTTCAGAATTTCAGGAGCGGGTGGAAGAACAAGTCTCTATAGCTGATGCAGCTAAAATAACTTTTCACAGAGTTCCAGGACATGTTCGCCAAGAATTCTTATGACTGTGGAGAAACAGACATACATGTTGCAAGAATCCAGACAGATCCCGATGCACCCCCTGTCTTTGTCAAACAATACCGACTTCCGCTGGCGGCTTACGAGTCACTATTGGAAATCGTCAAGAACCTGGAGAGGAGGGGCATTATCCGTCCAATACATATTTTGTTCAACCATCCTATACTTGGAGTCCTCAAGCCCAATTGTCAATTTCGTCTCTGCTCTGACCTAAGACAATTAAACAATCGTGTTTACATGTCCGGATGGCCCATGCCATATATTGACCAATGTTTGGCCCAAATTCAAGGATCAAAAATTTTCACTGCCCTTGACTGTGCACAAGGATATTGGACGATTAAAGTTGATGAGAGGGATCAGTACAAACTGGCCTTCACATTTGGTAAGCAACAATATGCATGGACCCGACTGCCCTTCGGGTACATAAATGCGGGCCATAACTTTGCTGTGTTCATGCATAAGGCAATGCCTGATGCCACTGAACGAGGTACCTTATCCTATGTGGATGACATCCTAATCAAAAGTATGACTTTTGAGGAACATATTTCACAACTGAGGCATGTACTAACCCAACTGAGAAAAGCTGGGGTGAAACTTTCTTTTCAGAAGGCTCAATGGTGTCGGGCTAAGGTTAATTTCCTAGGTCACGAAATCACTGCTGATGGAATCAACCCACAGAAGAAGAAGGTGGAAGCAGTGATCAATACCAAATCACCTACAAATCTCAAGGAATTGAGATCATTCTTGGGCATGATGAACTATTTCCGTAAGTTTATAGATAATTATGCCGAAATTACAAAGCCTCTTTTGCAGTTACTGAAGAAAGGAGTAAAATGGGAATGGAATGAGCGTCATGCGCAAGCTGTGAATGAACTCAAGGCCAAACTTATCCAGGCTCCATGCCTTGCCTATCCAGAAGGGGGAAAACCTTTCTTCGTGGAAACAGGTTTCACTGACAAGAGCATAAGTGCAGTTCTTCTCCAGAAAAAGGAAAAGTTGAACAAGATCATCGCCTAAGCCAGCAAATCCTTATCACCGGTTGAGGTAAAATTCAATAATTGTGAAAAAGCATTATTGTCAACTGTGTGGGCTTCACAATATTTCAGGAGTTTTATCCAAGGTGAAAGGATCATTGTGGAGACTGCACACCAACCGCTGCAATACTTGCAGAGTGATCGAATCAAGGATGGAAATCTGTCAAATAGCAGGATTACCGCCTGGACAATGTCCCTCATGGGATGGCTATTGGAGATCAGGTATAAACAAAATAATAAAAACCCAGTTGCTCAAGGATTAGCATAACTCCATGATTGTACCAATGCGGAACATAAAGGTTATATAAATCTTATGAAGAGGAGTACTGCAAATCATTACCATGGTTGTTGGTTGTTCTTTCCATATAGATATAAGAACTGAGCGTACACTGGTTTCAGGAGTCAGAATCGTGTGGAATAATATGTTCCCAAAGATGTCCGTCGGATACAAAATCGGTTCCAAAAGTAGCCAGGTCGCAGAACTTACCGCTGTATATAGAGCCGTACAAATGGCTATCGAATATAATATTAAAGAGTTTGTCATAATCACAGATTCTGATTATATTCGTAACAGCTTTGTGGAGTATTTCCCCGGATGGAAAAGATCTAGCATGATGAGAAGCAACAACAAGCCTGTCAAACATGGCAAAATGTTTTGTAAGATTGACGAGATGGTCACCACCCACAGTCTTACCATTTATTGGAAGAAGGTAAGAGGTAATTCAAAATATCCAGGTGTGGATAAGGAAGGGAATGACCTAGCAGATTCACTCGCCAAGCAAGCAGCCATTGACGGAAAAGTCTTGGACGTTGATGACCTCATGGGAACTATCCAAGTGGATGCAACGACGAGAAGTCAGGCCCAAAAGGGAACTGAAGCCAATGTGGTACAATGGAGCCAAGATTCCCCTAGTAAGGATCTCATTGCGAGCCAAAAGGGGATCCAGTTATTGGTATCTTTTATAACCACGTTGAGGATCCACAGAATTGTCCCATGAATACGGAAGACTGTGATTGCAATGAGGAGTTACGGATTTTGATGAAGGGCGTAAGATGCCAACTAAGATGATTGCCCTCATCTATGTCATCCTGATCTTGGGGAAGGAGTTCCACGCTGAGCCGATTGTTGTGCCAGGTCCTTCGTCCGGATTCATGCTGCAGGACACCGCGGGGTTCATTCTGACGAACAAGAGGATTTTGTCCCAGAAGATTTACATCAGCCTGGATCCACGCGTCTTCATCGAAAAACAATTCAACGTGTCCGAGATCCTGTCACCGGAGATCCAAGCCTGGTACCAGACACACATCGGATATTTCCAAGAACGGATTACGCAGATCCTGGAGCAAGCGAGAAAGACCTTAACCAGAGAGCAGTTTTCTACGAGTCAAAGACCGAAACGGTTTATTTCTGCCATCGTTGCCGCTATAATCTTTAGCGTAGTGGGCACTGTCATTGCCACAGGTGTAACGGTTGCCAATTCCATCTTCATTAAAACATTGGAACTAGAGATCGGTTCACTAAAAAGTAACTTACTAAGTATACATGCAGAGCTGGAGAAACAGAAGAAACACTTGTCAGATTTATATACCGTTATACAGGAGACTATAGTTACTACAAACTTACACTCTGAATTATTGACTCACGCAATAAATCTTCACAAAAGTAATGAACAGTTTAAGCAGGAACTTATATAATTAAAGGAACGTATTGACTTCCAAACCCAGGTTTACTACGACGAAGTGCAGAGTGAAAGGCAAGACCTGAGGGAAGGGCGCATTCCCCTTTATTTCGTATCATACGATGTCATCTGTCGAATGCTACCCAGTGTCAGTAGGGGAAAGGATATCCAATTTAACCTAGCATTCAATATGGGGATTGCCATACCATTATATGTCGATCCCGTTAAAATGGAGATTTGTTTCTTATTGTCAATTCCTGTTGTTACACAGAGCAATGTATACCAGATGAAGAAAATTCATAACGTAGGCACCTGGAAAGATAATATCCACATTAAGATCCAAACTCCCGACATTGTGGCCTATCAACCATGGAAACCGGATTGGTTGTCTATCCCAATTCTGGACATTTATGTAACATTCTGGGATAACAATTTCCAGTGCGAAGGTGATCCGTTTAACTATGATGCGACTAACGTGTTGTGTGGTCTCGATTACAAGAAGCATGGATCAGAGAAGTGCCAGGTAACCCTGTCAAAAATCGAGGAGGGAAACGTGGTAAATGCCGTCTTGATAAACGATAAGTGGCTCGTTAGCACTCGCTTACCAGACATGACTGTCTTTTCAAATGACCACGTAATGACGAAAGTCATCGCCCTGCCTTCTCGTGTCTCCATTATAAAAGTACCCCATAATTCCAGGATTATGATTGGGAATCGTACCCTATATCCTGTTAATATAGAATATGTTGAGGGGGAAGTGGAGAGTATTAATGCCTTCCAAAGTCAGGAGATTTTCATAAATCCGGACTTAAAATTTCTGCTAGATAACAAACCTAGCCATACAGTCCACATGGTAATCAAGAAGGACAACGTCACCATGGACACGTTACAGTATTCACCGGCAGACAACGATATATTGTATCCCTCCATTTGGGCATGGGGGGGGGAGATTACTTATGGGGTATATTATTTATCGTCATCCTGGGATGGTTGAGTTGTCTGACCATCCAAGCAGTACGTTGGATAAGGTTCTTCAAAAAGACTTTAGGTAAACTATGGCTAAAACACCATAAACAAGGTCTACGCGCCGTGACCCATGAAGAAAACATATGAAAAGCCCTTTTGAACATTCCAAATATATTCACACTTTATGGAACATCTTGGAATGAAGGGGGACTTGTCGTGCATTTTCATAAGTGTACAGTCCTATCTGAAAATATTATAGTCTAACTATCAATGCTCATTGCCTTTAAGTGTAAAGACAGACTGAACCAAAGTCTAAAATATTTCTGTAGGATTGAAATAGGCCGAGATGAGGTTATTCTGAGTTCAGTTTTAATTATTGTGAGCAGAAGTGTATCTGTTATATAATGGGTCCTACAGACATGTGTCTGTGAGAGATAACCATTTGAATAGCAATGTATTATTTTACTTCCTTACAAGGTAGATTTGCAACATATCTTAACCAATGATTTATATAATGTATCATTTATGTATTGTACCATATATGCATCATTTAGAATATATATTTTATGCCGTGTGTATCTCGCTGATTGAATATAGCCTTTATTCAATGTCTAGAAAATATTGAAGTTGTTTTCCTACTAATTGGATTTCATGAGGAGAGCTGAATGTTATTAGCCAGCCATGTGGACAAGTTAACCACTTCAACCCCGCTAGCTGAAACACCCTTAATGACCAGGCCACTTTTTACACTTCTGCACTACACTACTTTCACTGTTTATTGCTCGGTCATGCAACTTACCACCCAAATGAATTTTACCTCCTTTTCTTCTCACTAATAGAGCTTTCATTTGGTAGTATTTCATTGCTGCTGACATTTTTACTTTTTTGTTATTAATCGAAATTTAACGATTTTTTTTGCAAAAAAATGACATTTTTCACTTTCAGTTGTAAAATTTTGCAAAAAAACCGACATCCATATATACATTTTCGCTAAATTTATTGTTTGGGTAAAAGTTATAGCGTTTACAAACTATGGCAGACTAGATGGGCCAAATGGTTCTTATCTGCCGACACATTCTATGTTTCTATGTTTCTATGGTCCAAAAATTTGATTTTCCGCTTTTTGAAGCAGCTCTGACTTTCTGAGCACCTGTCATGTTTCCTAAGGTTCTACAATGCCCAGACAGTACAAACACCCCACAAATGACCCCATTTCGGAAAGTAGACACCCTAAGGTATTCACTGATGGGCATAGTGAGTTCATAGAACTTTTTATTTTTTGTCACAAGTTAGCGGAAAATGATGATTTTTTTTTTTTTTCTTACAAAGTCTTATATTCCACTAACTTGTGACAAAAAATAAAAACTTCCATGAACTCACTATGCCCATCACAAAATACCTTGGGGTGTCTTCTTTCCAAAATGGGGTCACTTGTGGGGTAGTTATACTGCCCTGGCATTTTAGGGGCCCAAATGCGTGCAAAGTAGTTTGAAATCAAAATCTGTAAAAAATGACCGGTGAAATCCGAAAGGTGCTCTTTGGAATGTGTGCCCCTTTGCCCACCTAGGCTGCAAAAAAGTGTCACACATCTGGTATTGCCGTACTCAGGAGTAGTTGGGGAATGTGTTTTGGGGTGTCATTTTACATATACCCATGCTGGGTGAGAGAAATATCTTGGCAAAAGACAAAAGACTTTTCCCATTTTTTTATACAAAGTTTGCATTTGACCAAGATATTTCTCTCACCCAGCATGGGTATATGTAAAATGACACCCCAAAACACATTCCCCAACTTCTCCTGAGTACGGCGATACCAGATGTGTGACACTTTTTTGCAGCCTAGATGCGCAAAGCGGACCAAATTCCTTTTAGGAGGGCATTTTTAGACATTTGGATCCCAGACTTCTTCTCACGCTTTCGGGCCCCTAAAATGCCAGGGCAGTATAAATACCCCACATGTGACCCCATTTTGGAAAGAAGACACCCCAAGGTATTCAATGAGGGGCATGGCGAGTTCATAGAATTATATTTTTTTGGCACAAGTTAGCGGAAATTGTTTTTTTTTTTGTATTTTCTCACAAAGTCTTCCTTTCCGCTAACTTGGGACAAAAATTTCAATCTTTCATGGACTCAATATGCCCCTTACAGAATACCTTGGGGTGTCTTCTTTCCGAAATGGGGTCACATGTGGGGTATTTATACTGCCCTGGCATTTTAGGGGCCCTAAAGCGTGAGAAGTCTGGAATATAAATGTCTAAAAAAATGTACGCATTTGGATTCCATGAGGGGTATGGTGAGTTCATGTGAGATTTTATTTTTTGACACAAGTTAGTGGAATATGAGACTTTGTAAGAAAATAAAAACAAAAAAAAAAACTATTTCCGCTAACTTGGGCCAAAAAAATGTCTGAATGGAGCCTTACAGGGGGGTGATCAATGACAGGGGGGTGATCAGGGAGTCTATATGGGGTGATCACCGCCCTGTCATTGATCACCCCCCTGTAAGGCTCCATTCAGACGTCCATATGTGTTTTGCGGATCCGATCCATGTATCCGTGGATCCGTAAAAATCATACGGACGTCTGAATGGAGCCTTACAGGGGGGTGATCAATGACAGGGGGGTGATCAGGGAGTCTATATGGGGTGATCCCCCTTGTCATTGATCACCCCCCTGTAAGGCTCCATTCAGATGTCCGTATGTGTTTTGCGGATCCGATCCATGTATCCGTGGATCCGTAAAAATCATACGGACGTCTGAATGGAGCCTTACAGGGGGGTGATCAATGACAGGGGGGTGATCAGGGAGTCTATATGAGTGATCACCCCCCTGTCATTGATCACCCCCTGTAAGGCTCCATTCAGACGTCCGTATGTGTTTTGCGGATCCGATCCATGTATCCGTGGATCCGTAAAAATCATACGGACGTCTGAATGGAGCCTTACAGGGGGGTGATCAATGACAGGGGGGTGATCAGGGAGTCTATATGGGGTGATCAGGGGTTAATAAGGGGTTAATAAGTGACGGGGGTGTAGTGTAGTGGTGTTTGGTGCTACTTATTACTGAGCTGCCTGTGTCCTCTGGTGGTCGATCCAAGCAAAAGGGACCACCAGAGGACAAGGTAGCAGGTATATTAGACGCTGTTATCAAAACAGCGTCTAATATACCTGTTAGGGGTTAAAAAAAATCACATCTCCAGCCTGCCAGCACGGATGCGTCCAGGAGGAATGAATCGACTGCCTTCAGGACGCATCCGTGCGTTAGGCGGTCGGGAGGAGGTTAAATAAGGCCCATTGTCCCTTGTCCATTATCATGAATTTAAAAAGAGTAGAGGATAGCGACTCCAACATGTCTAGATTATGGATAAGTAAAATGTGAGGAAGAAACCCTTAATACTGATGTATATTGGTGAGGTTAAAAAGGTCATGTGAACATATTTATTAGGTATTTAGAATTAATGTTTGAAATTATGTGGTACAACAGTGCCATCTAGAGGTAGATGGACGATATTATATTATTTTATAACTTGTTTTCTCTAGCATATCAAAGGTTAAGATGACATCATAGTAGTATTAACATACGTTACACCCTCCTCCGTTGATTGGGAGATCATAATCCAGGAGGTGGTAACGTAAGATATCAGGGAGGATAAGTACTGCTAGATAGGAACATAGGAGAATCAGATCAAACCATCAGATCAGATCATCAAATCATATGAAAGATATATCAGAAGAAACTTGAATTATATTTTGACTACTAGAGAACTCCTGAGAACTGGTCCCATCCGAGACACTGCCCATTCTTGACTTGGTAACATATGTTATACTTTTTGCTTGTGATATTATTAAAATATTCCTCTCAGCATATAGTCAAGAGTTACCATGCTGTGGGAACGTATAGTGTTAAACACCTCCCTAAAGGCTAGTTGTCCTCTTAGTAAAGATGCATATTGCTAGGCGCATGCGCATTAATTACTGTGATGCCGTACAAGGAATTGGCATCGCAATGCGCATGCGCCGGCCGACGGACTGAGTGCGCAGGTGCGGGATCTCGGCGAAACAGCAAGTTAGTAGATTGGATGGTCAGAGGGAAAGGATGGGCGGCCGGAGGGAATGAAGGGGCGGGGAGAAGCGAAGAAAAGGCTGAGCTAGCAGGGCACCTACGAGGGTAACGCCGCCCCTGGGCACTTGCGAGCCCTAATTTGCATATGTTACAAAGATGTTTTTTGACGGTTTTATGAGTCCAGGATTGATGCTAAAAGTAACGTTTTTATTACCTGTAAGCATGCTAGAAAGCTATGGGAAGGGTTACAAACGTGAAATGCTGATGACAGACTCCATTTAAAGAAAGTGACCCAGCATTTTGCTAAGAGAATTAGTCACTTATTTATGTTGCCCTCAGTTAGGACACCATAAAACTGGTGACAGGTTCCCTTTAAGTAATTCTGTGCTATTGAGAACGTGATAGTGGGTTACACCACCATCTAGTGGTGGTTTGTTGGTACTGCGTCAATTTGTCTATCCATTGATCTTATGTCTGTTTTATATTGGATTTATATGCATTCTATAAATAAATTTTATATTTTTTGCATAATTTGTTTTCATTAATTGCCTAAATTAAATTTAGAGTCTCAAGATAAAAGAAAAGGCGTTTTTATGTCCGCCTAGTGAATTTCTTGACTGATTTCCATATTTTATTGACATTTTATCTTTTATATAAGATATTTATATTTTATATAAAAGATATAGTTTGACAGGTATTGATGCTACTTATATGTTGGCAGATCTGTCGTCGAAATTCTTGTGATGTCTTGCCAACATACAGTTTTGAACAGGGGCACTGGGCCACATACACTATACCCGGGGTTTGGCAATTTATAAATTGCCTGATCTCATATTTTTTATCATCCACGGGGTCGACGAAATCTTTGATCTTTTTAATGTATGGACAGAAACTGCATCGCCCACCACATTAGATCTCAACCACATCGTTTTTGGGGGGTCTTTTCTATAAAAGCTCTGCACTAGATGGTCTTTGAGGTTTTTCCCTCTACGATACGTGATACTCGGTTTCGTCAATAGTACTTCCCTAAGATCATAATCAGCTCGTAAGATATGCCAGTGTTTTTCCAGAACTTGAAAGACTCTGCGATGCTGTACGTCAAAGGTGCCAATGCACCTAATGGTGGCAGAGGTGGCGTTTTTCTCTTTTTGGCTTAGGAGATTGGAACGATCAGTACTCTTAGCTCTAAAAAAAGGCCTTGTGTAAGGTCTTTTTAGGGTACCCCCTTAAGTGAAACCTTTCAAACAGGGTATCACATTCCCTGAGGAACGCAGAGTCATCCGAGCAGTTACGACGTGCCCTTATATACTGCCCGGTGGGTATTCCTCTTCTTAGAGGTAAAGGGTGATAACTCTGCCAGTGTAGCAGGTTATTTGTAGACGTGGGTTTTCGATAGACTTCAGTACTGATACGGCCATCAGAGTCAATGGAGATTCTAAGGTCAAGAAACGTAAGGGTGTGTTGATGTATCTCTGAGGTGAATTTCATGCCAATGTCATTATTATTGAGACTCTTTACAAATTTGTGAAAAAGTTCCATTGTGCCATCCCACAAAATCAAAACATCATCTATGAAACGCCCCCAAAATAAAATGTGTTCAGTCTACTGTTGAAAGTGTTCCGTGAAAACTATAGTGTTCTCCCACCACCCTAAAAAGAGATTTGCATAATTCGGTGCACACTTACTGCCCATTGCTGTACCAATTTGCTGTAAATAAAAATTCCCATTGAATAAAAATAATTATGTGTGAGAAGAAACCATAAAAGTGTGAGTATCGGCTCATTATGAGCGTGAAATTGAGTGCCCTTTCTGAGTAGGAAAGAACCTACTGCCTTTATTCCCAGACCATGCCTAATATTGGTGTATAGTGCCTCAATGTCCAGGCTGGCAAGATAAATGTGATCACGAACGTGAATCTTCTGTAATCTGGTGACCGCATCCTTAGTATCCCTAATATAAGACGGCAGCCAAGGAACAAAAGGTGAAATGAAGACATCTACATACTGGCTGATGTTTTCAGTGAGGCTGTTATTTCCGGGCACGATCGGTCTACCTGGTATAGGCCGACTCTGCATGTGTATCTTAGGAATTGCATATAGAGTTGCAATAGTTTGGACAAGAATTACACAGGAATTTATATTCATCCTTTGAGATCAAGTTATCCCTCTTAGCTGCTGTCAAGATGTCTCTGAGCTCCTCAAGGTACTTCGCCGTGGGGTTGGCGTCTAACTTTTTATATGTCGGTGTGTCCTTCAGCAACGTCATGACCATGTTCTCGTACATTTGTCTCTCCGTAATTACTATATTACCGCCTTTATCAGACGGCTTTATTACCAGCTCGCTGTTATCCCTTAGTTCTGCAAGCGCTGATATCTCATCCGGATCGAGGTTAATGTTAACAATAGATCTGGGTGTTTTGATGGTTTTGAGGTCATTGGTCACTTAGGGTCCATTCACACGTCCTGTTTTTTTTCATCCTGAAAAACGGTCCGTTTTTTGCGGATCCGTTGTTCCTGAAAATGTTTCCCTATGTCATCCGTTTTTTGCGGATCCGCAAAAAACGGAAACATGTATACATTTCAATAATCAAATAAAGTTGTTTGGATTTCTTTGAAAAAAAATTGAAAAAAAAAATAAAAATAATAATTTGTTATGTGTTTCCAGGAACGGAATCCGCAAAAAACGGATGACATACGGAATGACATCCGAATGTCATCCGTTTTTTGCGGATCCATTGACTTTGTATTGTACCAGGATCCGATTTTTCAGGACAAGAATAGGACATGTTTTATATTTAAACGGACATGAGGAACGGAACAACGGAAACGGACAGCACACATTGTGTTGTCCGATTTTTTCCAGGACCCATTGAAAATGAATGGGTCCAGATCTGGTCCTGATCTGTTCCTGAAAAAACAAAACAGATCAGGAAAGAAAAAACAGACGTGTGAATGGACCCTTAACTAACAAATGTCTCGATGTTTCCAAACTGTGAAAACGGTGGTGCAAATTTGGACCTTGGTTTGAGTGACGACAGAGGGGGCTCAATGCACTCAGGATTAGATTGATTTTCACAGTCAAGGGATTCTAGAATTACCAGGGCCGCATCTTCTTTTACTTTGAACGCTCCACAATCTCTCTCTTTTTGTTTATGTACTTTATGTAAAGCTAATTTTCTTGCGAAAAGAATCACATCCTTCACCCAAGAAAAACACTAAAAATTGGTGTTGGGGTGAACGAGAGACCTCTTCTAAGTAGTTTATAATGTTTGTCCTCTAAACCGAAGCTAGAGAGATTAATGATTTGCGAGTTACCTGATTGAATTACGTTCTGACACTGTAGGCCCACTTGTCCCTGTCTCTCAGTTGCACCCCTTGGCCTAAAAAAGAGGGAGATGCTCTCACTGAACTGTTGGTAATAGGGCTGACTCCAATGCCCGAGACACCAGGCATAGAGGCAAATGATGGTAACATCAACGAAGTGCTGGTAGGTACGGGGGCACTTTTTCCCCTCCCACTGCTTGTCCTACGGCCCCTATCTCCACGTTTCTTGACGCATTGGTCCATACTGTGTTAGTATCTATTGCCTGAATAGATGTTTGTGGTACAGGGGCTTTCTTTTGTGCCGATGGCGCACGGTACTTGTTTTTACGTTTGGTGCCTCCTCGTCTAGTAGGATATTGTCTAGAGGGCAGATCTTCCAAACCAGAGATATCTGATTCAGAGATGTCTGTATTGGATATGTGCGTATTACCGTAATTTATTCTTCTTTTGTCAAATTGGAAGTTATTATTTTTGGCAAGATATACCTGACCAGTATCAAAATCGCGCCGGTCTCTGATGCACTTCTTATGTTTCCTTTCTTTTATTTGTGTCTGTAGCCATTCTATGTTCTTTTGTAAATTCTGCTCAAGGGTGGGAAATTCTGGTGATGTTTTGAAACCCTGTATTTGCGCTATGTCTTTCTCTAGCTGTGTGGTAACCCTGCTATACACACCCTTTTCATAATCTAATAGATACTGCAACATACGCAATTCATTTTCTCTTTTTAGGGTGGTGGGAGAACACTATAGTTTTCACGGAACACTTTCAACAGTAGACTGAACACATTTTATTTTGGGGGCGTTTCATAGATGATGTTTTGATTTTATGGGATGGCACAATAGAACTTTTTCACAAATTTGTAAAGAGTCTCAATAATGATGACATTGGCATGAAATTCACCTCAGAGATACAACAACACACCCTTACGTTTCTTGACCTTAGAATCTTAGACTCTGGTGGCCGTATCAGTACTGAAGTCTATCGAAAACCCACGTCTACAAATAACCTGCTACACTGGCAGAGTTATCACCCTTTACCTCTAAGAAGAGGAAAACCCACCGGGCAGTATATAAGGGCACGTCGTAAACTGCTCGGATGACTGCGTTCCTCAGGGAATGTGATACCCTGTTTGAAAGGTTTCACCAAAGGGGGCACCCTAAAAAGACCTTACACAAGGCCTTTTTTTTAGAGCTAAGAGTACTAATCGTTCCGATCTCCTAAGCCAAAAAGAGAAAAACGGCCCCATTATGGTGCATTGGCACCTTTGACGTACAGCATCACAGAGTCTTTCAAGTTCTGCAAAAACACTGGCATATCTTACGAGCTGATAATGATCTTAGGGATAGTACTACTGACGAAACCGAGTATCACGTATCGTAGAGGGAAAAAAAGACCATCTAGTGCAGAGTTTTTATAGAAAAGACCCCCCAAAACAAGGTGGTTGAGATCTAATGTGGTGGGCGATGCAGTTTCTGTCCATACATTAAAAAGATCAAAGATTTCGTCAATCCCTTTTAGAATAGTCTTCTGCACAATCTAACCTTACAGAAAGCAATTTTGTAATCCAGTGAGCATTATTTAAATTAGACGCTACTAATAATTACGTTATTCGATTATCTACAGTACTTTAGGTACATAAGTATGCTCCTCTATGATCATGTCTGGGCTTATATATATCAGAATGCTCATGCTTTTGACCTTGTATCACCACAGTAAGCATTAGGGACATTATCTATCCCCTCAAGGACAGTGTCATTACACGGGATTTGACCCATTTTTCTATACATACATGGTGGGATGTCCAAAAGAATACCCTGCCAGTTAGGGCATAGAGCGAGGGTCTAGAGCAGTAATGTATCTGGGACAAATCCAGTATCAAGACTCTAGTGTGTCAAGCAAGTAAAGGCCAATCTATGACCCCTTTAAGAGGGACACCAGTCTGGATGTATTCATACACCTTACACATTGAGCGCAGGGAGATCAATTCTATATGTAGTTGGATCGAGGTGGGGAGATGTGCCCTGGAACCAAGTGTTGGCGCCGGCGCATAGACCTTGTAACTCGCAGTGTGAGACCAAGTCCGCGCGCAGCCGCACTAGGACGGAGGAGCGCTCACTGAGTTAAAGTGTTGGCGCATGCACACAGGAGTCAGTGGTATGTCTTGAAAACCCTGAAGTTCTTGCGCAGCCGCAGTACAGTATAGCGGCGCTGACAGAAGGTAAGACTGTGCGCAGGTATCGGACGCGCACCTGAGTCACAAAAACACACCCACCGAGGTGATGGCGATGTGTGTCACTGTGACCTCTAGCCTTCCCATTGGCAGGATTGTTCATGGGACATTCCCCTTCTCCTTCCTCATAGATGCATCTATTGGCTCTCCAGCCTGATAAGGTGGAGACAGACCATTGAAAGTTCAGGGCCAGAGTCTTTTCTCAATTCTGTCCGTTTCCGGTGATGAAGCCAGGTTAGGTGGCGAAACATGGGGGACAGTAACTAGTGTTTTTATATTCTCATGTTTGTGTCAGTTCTGGCAACTAGTGCAGCAAACTAATAGTGAGCCACCTTAGAGCAAACATAGTTCGCCGCATAGTATTATCCCTAAGCAAAATACATATAGGACGGTGCTGCATTGGTCTGCTAAACTATGGTTCAAGTGTGTGACTATATGGGGAGTAGATACAGCAAATTTGCCTCAGCACTGACAAGGCATGAGATAGTTTTAACCCTATTTATTTTGCTCACATGTACTTGTAACTAGAATAGTGTTTTAAAATAATTATAGTAAAAGTTAACCACTTAGGGACCACAGGTTTATACCCCCCTAGTGACCAGGCCCTTTTTTTACAAATCGGCACTTCACAACTTTCACTGTTTATTGCTCGGTCATGCAACTTGGCACCCAAATTAATTTTGCCTCCTTTTCTTCTGACAAATACAGCTTTCGTTTGGTGGTATTTGATTGCTGCTGAGATTTTTCGTTTTTCTGATATTAATCAAAATAGACCGCAATTTTCTAAAAAAAAGTGTATTTTTAACTTTTTCTGGTAAAATTGTTCAAATATAATTACATTTCTATACAAGTTTGTGTGAGAATTTATTGTGCTACATGTCTTTGATAAAAAAAAATCCAATAAGTGTATATTTATTGGTTTACGCAAAAGTTATAGCGTTTACAAACTGTGGTACAAAAATGTGAATTTCCGCATTTTGAAGCAGCTCTGACTTTCTGAGCACCTGTCATGTTTCTTGAGGGCTAGAATGCCAGGATAGTATAATACCCCCCAAATGACCCCATTTTAGAAAGAAGACACCCCAAAGTATTCACGGAGGGGCATGGTGAGTTCATGTATGATTTAATTTTTTTTCACAAGTTAGCGGAAAATGACACTTTCTGAGGAAAAATAAAAAAAGTTTCTATTTCTGCTAACTTCTGGCAACAAAAAAAAAAAAAATCTCCCACGGACTCACTATGCCCCTCAGTGAATACCTTGAGGTGTCTACTTTCCGAAATGGGGTAATTTGTGGGTTGTGTTTACTGTTTTTGGCATTTTGGGCGGGGCTAAATTGTGAGCAAACCTGTAAAGCCTAAAGGGACTTGTTGGACTTTCGGCCCCTTTACGCACCTAGGCTGCAAAAAAGTGTCACACATGTGGTATCGCCGTACTCAGGAGAAGTAGGGCAATGTGTTTTGGGTGTTTTTACATATACCCATGCTGGGTGAGAGCAATCTCTGTAAATTGACAACTTTGTATAAAAAAATGTAAAAGG